>NW_027460754.1:0-34305 GCF_050947875.1 Dermacentor variabilis | reverse complement strand
CGTTTGGTAGAAATCCACGCGCGCGTTCTGCCAAAAGCACCATTTGCATGCATATCGTGTGGTTTTGCAGAAAACTGCGTCCGCGTCTACCAAAAGATGCATGCGCATGCTTAAAACGCGTTTTGGCACAAATCCATGTGCGGGTGCTAAAAAGAGCAGCATCGGCATGCTTTTCACGTCGTTTGGTAGAAATCCACACGCGCGTTCTGCCAAAAGCACCATTTGCATGCCTATCGTGTGGTTTTGCAGAAAACTGCGTCCGCGTCTACCAAAAGATGCATGCGCATGCTTAAAACGCGCTTTGGCACAAATCCATGTGCGGATGTTAAAAGAGCAGCATCGGCATGCTTTTCACGTCGTTTGGTAGAAATCCACGCGCGCGTTCTGCCAAAAGCACCATTTGCATGCATATCGTGTGGTTTTGCAGAAAACTGCGTCCGCGTCTACCAAAAGATGCATGCGCATGCTTAAAACGCGCTTTGGCACAAATCCATGTGCGGGTGCTAAAAAGAGCAGCATCGGCATGCTTTTCACGTCGTTTGGTAGAAATCCACACGCGCGTTCTGCCAAAAGCACCATTTGCATGCATATCGTGTGGTTTTGCAGAAAACTGCGTCCGCGTCTACCAAAAGATGCATGTGCATGCTAAAAACGCGTTTTGGCACAAATCCATGTGCGGATGTTAAAAAGAGCAGCATCGGCATGCTTTTCACGTCGTTGGTAGAAATCCACACGCGCGTTCTGCCAAAAGCACCATTTGCATGCATATCGTGTGGTTTTGCAGAAAACTGCGTCCGCGTCTACCAAAAGATGCATGTGCATGCTAAAAACGCGTTTTGGCACAAATCCATGTGCGGATGTTAAAAAGAGCAGCATCGGCATGCTTTTCACGTCGTTTGGTAGAAATCCACGCGCGCGTTCTGCCAAAGCACCATTTGCATGCATATCGTGTGGTTTTGCAGAAAACTGCGTCCGCGTCTACCAAAAGATGCATGCGCATGCTTAAAACGCGTTTTGGCACAAATCCATGTGCGGGTGCTAAAAAGAGCAGCATCGGCATGCTTCTCACGTCGTTTGGTAGAAATCCACACGCGCGTTCTGCCAAAAGCACCATTTGCATGCCTATCGTGTGGTTTTGCAGAAAACTGCGTCCGCGTCTACCAAAAGATGCATGCGCATGCTTAAAACGCGCTTTGGCACAAATCCATGTGCGGGTGCTAAAAAGAGCAGCATCGGCATGCTTTTCACGTCGTTTGGTAGAAATCCACACGCGCGTTCTGCCAAAAGCACCATTTGCATGCATATCGTGTGGTTTTGCAGAAAACTGCGTCCGCGTCTACCAAAGATGCATGCGCATGCTTAAAACGCGCTTTGGCACAAATCCATGTGCGGATGTTAAAAAGAGCAGCATCGGCATGCTTTTCACGTCGTTTGGTAGAAATCCACGCGCGCGTTCTGCCAAAAGCACCATTTGCATGCATATCGTGTGGTTTTGCAGAAAACTGCGTCCGCGTCTACCAAAAGATGCATGCGCATGCTTAAAACGCGTTTTGGCACAAATCCATGTGCGGGTGCTAAAAAGAGCAGCATCGGCATGCTTTTCACGTCGTTTGGTAGAAATCCACGCGCGCGTTCTGCCAAAAGCACCATTTGCATGCCTATCGTGTGGTTTTGCAGAAAACTGCGTCCGCGTCTACCAAAAGATGCATGCGCATGCTTAAAACGCGTTTTGGCACAAATCCATGTGCGGGTGCTAAAAAGAGCAGCATCGGCATGCTTTTCACGTCGTTTGGTAGAAATCCACGCGCGCGTTCTGCCAAAAGCACCATTTGCATGCATATCGTGTGGTTTTGCAGAAAACTGCGTCCGCGTCTACCAAAAGATGAATGCGCATGCTTAAAACGCGTTTTGGCACAAATCCATGTGCGGGTGCTAAAAGAGCAGCATCGGCATGCTTTTCACGTCGTTTGGTAGAAATCCACGCGCGCGTTCTGCCAAAAGCACCATTTGCATGCATATCGTGTGGTTTTTCAGAAAACTGCGTCCGCGTCTACCAAAAGATGCATGCGCATGCTTAAAACGCGTTTTGGCACAAATCCATGTGCGGGTGCTAAAAAGAGCAGCATCGGCATGCTTTTCACGTCGTTTGGTAGAAATCCACACACGCGTTCTGCAAAAAGCACCATTTGCATGCCTATCGTGTGGTTTTGCAGAAAACTTCGTCCGCGTCTACCAAAAGATGCATGCGCATGCTTAAAACGCGCTTTGGCACAAATCCATGTGCGGATGTTAAAAAGAGCAGCATCGGCATGCTTTTCACGTCGTTTGGTAGAAATCCACGCGCGCGTTCTGCCAAAAGCACCATTTGCATGCATATCGTGTGGTTTTGCAGAAAACTGCGTCCGCGTCTACCAAAAGATGCATGCGCATGCTTAAAACGCGTTTTGGCACAAATCCATGTGCGGGTGCTAAAAAGAGCAGCATCGGCATGCTTTTCACGTCGTTTGGTAGAAATCCACACGCGCGTTCTGCCAAAAGCACCATTTGCATGCCTATCGTGTGGTTTTGCAGAAAACTGCGTCCGCGTCTACCAAAAGATGCATGCGCATGCTTAAACGCGCTTTGGCACAAATCCATGTGCGGATGTTAAAAAGAGCAGCATCGGCATGCTTTTCACGTCGTTTGGTAGAAATCCACACGCGCGTTCTGCCAAAAGCACCATTTGCATGCATATCGTGTGGTTTTGCAGAAAACTGCGTCCGCGTCTACCAAAAGATGCATGTGCATGCTAAAAACGCGTTTTGGCACAAATCCATGTGCGGATGTTAAAAAGAGCAGCATCGGCATGCTTTTCACGTCGTTTGGTAGAAATCCACACGCGCGTTCTGCCAAAAGCACCATTTGCATGCATATCGTGTGGTTTTGCAGAAAACTGCGTCCGCGTCTACCAAAAGATGCATGTGCATGCTAAAAACGCGTTTTGGCACAAATCCATGTGCGGATGTTAAAAAGAGCAGCATCGGCATGCTTTTCACGTCGTTTGGTAGAAATCCACACGCGCGTTCTGCCAAAAGCACCATTTGCATGCATATCGTGTGGTTTTGCAGAAAACTGCGTCCGCGTCTACCAAAAGATGCATGTGCATGCTAAAAACGCGTTTTGGCACAAATCCATGTGCGGATGTTAAAAAGAGCAGCATCGGCATGCTTTTCACGTCGTTTGGTAGAAATCCACACGCGCGTTCTGCCAAAAGCACCATTTTCATGCATATCGTGTGGTTTTGCAGAAAACTGCGTCCGCGTCTACCAAAAGATGCATGTGCATGCTAAAAACGCGTTTTGGCACAAATCCATGTGCGGGTGCTAAAAAGAGCAGCATCGGCATGCTTTTCACGTCGTTTGGTAGAAATCCACGCGCGCGTTCTGCCAAAAGCACCATTTGCATGCCTATCGTGTGGTTTTGCAGAAAACTGCGTCCGCGTCTACCAAAAGATGCATGCGCATGCTTAAAACGCGTTTTGGCACAAATCCATGTGCGGATGTTAAAAAGAGCAGCATCGGCATGCTTTTCACGTCGTTTGGTAGAAATCCACGCGCGCGTTCTGCCAAAAGCACCATTTGCATGCATATCGTGTGGTTTTGCAGAAAACTGCGTCCGCGTCTACCAAAAGATGCATGCGCATGCTTAAAACGCGTTTTGGCACAAATCCATGTGCGGGTGCTAAAAAGAGCAGCATCGGCATGCTTTTCACGTCGTTTGGTAGAAATCCACACGCGCGTTCTGCCAAAAGCACCATTTGCATGCCTATCGTGTGGTTTTGCAGAAAACTGCGTCCGCGTCTACCAAAAGATGCATGCGCATGCTTAAAACGCGCTTTGGCACAAATCCATGTGCGGATGTTAAAAAGAGCAGCATCGGCATGCTTTTCACGTCGTTTGGTAGAAATCCACGCGCGCGTTCTGCCAAAAGCACCATTTGCATGCATATCGTGTGGTTTTGCAGAAAACTGCGTCCGCGTCTACCAAAAGATGCATGCGCATGCTTAAAACGCGTTTTGGCACAAATCCATGTGCGGGTGCTAAAAAGAGCAGCATCGGCATGCTTTTCACGTCGTTTGGTAGAAATCCACACGCGCGTTCTGCCAAAAGCACCATTTGCATGCATATCGTGTGGTTTTGCAGAAAACTGCGTCCGCGTCTACCAAAAGATGCATGCGAATGCTTAAAATGCGTTTTGGCACAAATCCATGTGCGGGTGCTAAAAAGAGCAGCATCGGCATGCTTTTCACGTCGTTTGGTAGAAATCCACACGCGCGTTCTGCCAAAAGCACCATTTGCATGCCTATCGTGTGGTTTTGCAGAAAACTGCGTCGCGTCTACCAAAAGATGCATGCGCATGCTTAAAACGCGTTTTGGCACAAATCCATGTGCGGATGTTAAAAAGAGCAGCATCGGCATGCTTTTCACGTCGTTTGGTAGAAATCCACGCGCGCGTTCTGCCAAAAGCACCATTTGCATGCATATCGTGTGGTTTTGCAGAAAACTGCGTCCGCGTCTACCAAAAGATGCATGCGCATGCTTAAAACGCGTTTTGGCACAAATCCATGTGCGGGTGCTAAAAAGAGCAGCATCGGCATGCTTTTCACGTCGTTTGGTAGAAATCCACGCGCGCGTTCTGCCAAAAGCACCATTTGCATGCATATCGTGTGGTTTTGCAGAAAACTGCGTCCGCGTCTACCAAAAGATGCATGCGCATGCTTAAAACGCGTTTTGGCACAAATCCATGTGCGGGTGCTAAAAAGAGCAGCATCGGCATGCTTTTCACGTCGTTTGGTAGAAATCCACACGCGCGTTCTGCCAAAAGCACCATTTGCATGCATATCGTGTGGTTTTGCAGAAAACTGCGTCCGCGTCTACCAAAAGATGCATGCGCATGCTTAAAACGCGCTTTGGCACAAATCCATGTGCGGGTGCTAAAAAGAGCAGCATCGGCATGCTTTTCACGTCGTTTGGTAGAAATCCACACGCGCGTTCTGCCAAAAGCACCATTTGCATGCCTATCGTGTGGTTTTGCAGAAAACTGCGTCCGCGTCTACCAAAAGATGCATGCGCATGCTTAAAACGCGTTTTGGCACAAATCCATGTGCGGGTGCTAAAAAGAACAGCATCGGCATGCTTTTCACGTCGTTTGGTAGAAATCCACACGCGCGTTCTGCCAAAAGCACCATTTGCATGCATATCGTGTGGTTTTGCAGAAAACTGCGTCCGCGTCTACCAAAAGATGCATGCGCATGCTTAAAACGCGCTTTGGCACAAATCCATGTGCGGATGTTAAAAAGAGCAGCATCGGCATGCTTTTCACGTCGTTTGGTAGAAATCCACACGCGCGTTCTGCCAAAAGCACCATTTGCATGCATATCGTGTGGTTTTGCAGAAAACTGCGTCCGCGTCTACCAAAAGATGCATGTGCATGCTAAAAACGCGTTTTGGCACAAATCCATGTGCGGATGTTAAAAAGAGCAGCATCGGCATGCTTTTCACGTCGTTTGTAGAAATCCACACGCGCGTTCTGCCAAAAGCAAAATTTGCATGCATATCGTGTGGTTTTGCAGAAAACTGCGTCCGCGTCTACCAAAAGATGCATGTGCATGCTAAAAACGCGTTTTGGCACAAATCCATGTGCGGGTGCTAAAAAGAGCAGCATCGGCATGCTTTTCACGTCGTTTGGTAGAAATCCACGCGCGCGTTCTGCCAAAAGCACCATTTGCATGCCTATCGTGTAGTTTTGCAGAAAACTGCGTCCGCGTCTACCAAAAGATGCATGCGCATGCTTAAAACGCGTTTTGGCACAAATCCATGTGCGGATGTTAAAAAGAGCAGCATCGGCATGCTTTTCACGTCGTTTGGTAGAAATCCACGCGCGCGTTCTGCCAAAAGCACCATTTGCATGCATATCGTGTGGTTTTGCAGAAAACTGCGTCCGCGTCTACCAAAAGATGCATGCGCATGCTTAAAACGCGTTTTGGCACAAATCCATGTGCGGATGTTAAAAAGAGCAGCATCGGCATGCTTTTCACGTCGTTTGGTAGAAATCCACGCGCGCGTTCTGCCAAAAGCACCATTTGCATGCATATCGTGTAGTTTTGCAGAAAACTGCGTCCGCGTCTACCAAAAGATGCATGCGCATGCTTAAAACGCGTTTTGGCACAAATCCATGTGCGGATGTTAAAAAGAGCAGCATCGGCATGCTTTTCACGTCGTTTGGTAGAAATCCACGCGCGCGTTCTGCCAAAAGCACCATTTGCATGCATATCGTGTGGTTTTGCAGAAAACTGCGTCCGCGTCTACCAAAAGATGCATGCGCATGCTTAAAACGCGTTTTGGCACAAATCCATGTGCGGATGTTAAAAAGAGCAGCATCGGCATGCTTTTCACGTCGTTTGGTAGAAATCCACGCGCGCGTTCTGCCAAAAGCACCATTTGCATGCATATCGTGTGGTTTTGCAGAAAACTGCGTCCGCGTCTACCAAAAGATGCATGCGCATGCTTAAAACGCGTTTTGGCACAAATCCATGTGCGGGTGCTAAAAAGAGCAGCATCGGCATGCTTTTCACGTCGTTTGGTAGAAATCCACACGCGCGTTCTGCCAAAAGCACCATTTGCATGCCTATCGTGTGGTTTTGCAGAAAACTGCGTCCGCGTCTACCAAAAGATGCATGCGCATGCTTAAAACGCGCTTTGGCACAAATCCATGTGCGGGTGCTAAAAAGAGCAGCATCGGCATGCTTTTCACGTCGTTTGGTAGAAATCCACACGCGCGTTCTGCCAAAAGCACCATTTGCATGCCTATCGTGTGGTTTTGCAGAAAACTGCGTCCGCGTCTACCAAAAGATGCATGCGCATGCTTAAAACGCGTTTTGGCACAAATCCATGTGCGGGTGCTAAAAAGAGCAGCATCGGCATGCTTTTCACGTCGTTTGGTAGAAATCCACACGCGCGTTCTGCAAAAGCACCATTTGCATGCATATCGTGTGGTTTTGCAGAAAACTGCGTCCGCGTCTACCAAAAGATGCATGCGCATGCTTAAAACGCGCTTTGGCACAAATCCATGTGCGGATGTTAAAAAGAGCAGCATCGGCATGCTTTTCACGTCGTTTGGTAGAAATCCACACGCGCGTTCTGCCAAAAGCACCATTTGCATGCATATCGTGTGGTTTTGCAGAAAACTGCGTCCGCGTCTACCAAAAGATGCATGTGCATGCTAAAAACGCGTTTTGGCACAAATCCATGTGCGGATGTTAAAAAGAGCAGCATCGCATGCTTTTCACGTCGTTTGGTAGAAATCCACACGCGCGTTCTGCCAAAAGCAAAATTTGCATGCATATCGTGTGGTTTTGCAGAAAACTGCGTCCGCGTCTACCAAAAGATGCATGTGCATGCTAAAAACGCGTTTTGGCACAAATCCATGTGCGGATGTTAAAAAGAGCAGCATCGGCATGCTTTTCACGTCGTTTGGTAGAAATCCACACGCGCGTTCTGCAAAAGCACCATTTGCATGCATATCGTGTGGTTTTGCAGAAAACTGCGTCCGCGTCTACCAAAAGATGCATGTGCATGCTAAAAACGCGTTTTGGCACAAATCCATGTGCGGATGTTAAAAAGAGCAGCATCGGCATGCTTTTCACGTCGTTTGGTAGAAATCCACACGCGCGTTCTGCCAAAAGCACCATTTTCATGCATATCGTGTGGTTTTGCAGAAAACTGCGTCCGCGTCTACCAAAAGATGCATGTGCATGCTAAAAACGCGTTTTGGCACAAATCCATGTGCGGGTGTAAAAGAGCAGCATCGGCATGCTTTTCACGTCGTTTGGTAGAAATCCACGCGCGCGTTCTGCCAAAAGCACCATTTGCATGCCTATCGTGTAGTTTTGCAGAAAACTGCGTCCGCGTCTACCAAAAGATGCATGCGCATGCTTAAAACGCGTTTTGGCACAAATCCATGTGCGGATGTTAAAAAGAGCAGCATCGGCATGCTTTTCACGTCGTTTGGTAGAAATCCACGCGCGCGTTCTGCCAAAAGCACCATTTGCATGCATATCGTGTGGTTTTGCAGAAAACTGCGTCCGCGTCTACCAAAAGATGCATGCGCATGCTTAAAACGCGTTTTGGCACAAATCCATGTGCGGGTGCTAAAAAGAGCAGCATCGGCATGCTTTTCACGTCGTTTGGTAGAAATCCACACGCGCGATCTGCCAAAAGCACCATTTGCATGCCTATCGTGTGGTTTTGCAGAATACTGCGTCCGCGTCTACCAAAAGATGCATGCGCATGCTTAAAACGCGCTTTGGCACAAATCCATGTGCGGATGTTAAAAAGAGCAGCATCGGCATGCTTTTCACGTCGTTTGGTAGAAATCCACGCGCGCGTTCTGCCAAAAGCACCATTTGCATGCATATCGTGTGGTTTTGCAGAAAACTGCGTCCGCGTCTACCAAAAGATGCATGCGCATGCTTAAAACGCGTTTTGGCACAAATCCATGTGCGGGTGCTAAAAAGAGCAGCATCGGCATGCTTTTCACGTCGTTTGGTAGAAATCCACACGCGCGTTCTGCCAAAAGCACCATTTGCATGCATATCGTGTGGTTTTGCAGAAAACTGCGTCCGCGTCTACCAAAAGATGCATGCGCATGCTTAAAACGCGTTTTGGCACAAATCCATGTGCGGGTGCTAAAAGAGCAGCATCGGCATGCTTTTCACGTCGTTTGGTAGAAATCCACACGCGCGTTCTGCCAAAAGCACCATTTGCATGCATATCGTGTGGTTTTGCAGAAAACTGCGTCCGCGTCTACCAAAAGATGCATGCGCATGCTTAAAACGCGTTTTGGCACAAATCCATGTGCGGGTGCTAAAAAGAGCAGCATCGGCATGCTTTTCACGTCGTTTGGTAGAAATCCACGCGCGCGTTCTGCCAAAAGCACCATTTGCATGCATATCGTGTGGTTTTGCAGAAAACTGCGTCCGCGTCTACCAAAAGATGCATGCGCATGCTTAAAACGCGTTTTGGCACAAATCCATGTGCGGGTGCTAAAAAGAGCAGCATCGGCATGCTTTTCACGTCGTTTGGTAGAAATCCACACGCGCGTTCTGCCAAAAGCACCATTTGCATGCATATCGTGTGGTTTTGCAGAAAACTGCGTCCGCGTCTACCAAAAGATGCATGCGCATGCTTAAAACGCGCTTTGGCACAAATCCATGTGCGGGTGCTAAAAAGAGCAGCATCGGCATGCTTTTCACGTCGTTTGGTAGAAATCCACACGCGCGTTCTGCCAAAAGCACCATTTGCATGCCTATCGTGTGGTTTTGCAGAAAACTGCGTCCGCGTCTACCAAAAGATGCATGCGCATGCTTAAAACGCGTTTTGGCACAAATCCATGTGCGGGTGCTAAAAAGAGCAGCATCGGCATGCTTTTCACGTCGTTTGGTAGAAATCCACACGCGCGTTCTGCCAAAAGCACCATTTGCATGCATATCGTGTGGTTTTGCAGAAAACTGCGTCCGCGTCTACCAAAAGATGCATGTGCATGCTAAAAACGCGTTTTGGTACAAATCCATGTGCGGGTGCTAAAAAGAGCAGCATCGGCATGCTTTTCACGTCGTTTGGTAGAAATCCATGCGCGCGTTCTGCCAAAAGCACCATTTGCATGCCTATCGTGTGGTTTTGCAGAAAACTGCGTCCGCGTCTACCAAAAGATGCATGCGCATGCTTAAAACGCGTTTTGGCACAAATCCATGTGCGGATGTTAAAAAGAGCAGCATCGGCATGCTTTTCACGTCGTTTGGTAGAAATCCACGCGCGCGTTCTGCCAAAAGCACCATTTGCATGCATATCGTGTGGTTTTGCAGAAAACTGCGTCCGCGTCTACCAAAAGATGCATGCGCATGCTTAAAACGCGTTTTGGCACAAATCCATGTGCGGGTGCTAAAAAGAGCAGCATCGGCATGCTTTTCACGTCGTTTGGTAGAAATCCACACGCGCGTTCTGCAAAAAGCACCATTTGCATGCCTATCGTGTGGTTTTGCAGAAAACTGCGTCCGCGTCTACCAAAAGATGCATGCGCATGCTTAAAACGCGCTTTGGCACAAATCCATGTGCGGATGTTAAAAAGAGCAGCATCGGCATGCTTTTCACGTCGTTTGGTAGAAATCCACGCGCGCGTTCTGCCAAAAGCACCATTTGCATGCATATCGTGTGGTTTTGCAGAAAACTGCGTCCGCGTCTACCAAAAGATGCATGCGCATGCTTAAAACGCGTTTTGGCACAAATCCATGTGCGGGTGCTAAAAAGAGCAGCATCGGCATGCTTTTCACGTCGTTTGGTAGAAATCCACACGCGCGTTCTGCCAAAAGCACCATTTGCATGCCTATCGTGTGGTTTTGCAGAAAACTGCGTCCGCGTCTACCAAAAGATGCATGCGCATGCTTAAAACGCGCTTTGGCACAAATCCATGTGCGGATGTTAAAAAGAGCAGCATCGGCATGCTTTTCACGTCGTTTGGTAGAAATCCACACGCGCGTTCTGCCAAAAGCACCATTTGCATGCATATCGTGTGGTTTTGCAGAAAACTGCGTCCGCGTCTACCAAAAGATGCATGTGCATGCTAAAAACGCGTTTTGGCACAAATCCATGTGCGGATGTTAAAAAGAGCAGCATCGGCATGCTTTTCACGTCGTTTGGTAGAAATCCACACGCGCGTTCTGCCAAAAGCACCATTTGCATGCATATCGTGTGGTTTTGCAGAAAACTGCGTCCGCGTCTACCAAAAGATGCATGTGCATGCTAAAAACGCGTTTTGGCACAAATCCATGTGCGGATGTTAAAAAGAGCAGCATCGGCATGCTTTTCACGTCGTTTGGTAGAAATCCACGCGCGCGTTCTGCCAAAAGCACCATTTGCATGCATATCGTGTGGTTTTGCAGAAAACTGCGTCCGCGTCTACCAAAAGATGCATGCGCATGCTTAAAACGCGATTTGGCACAAATCCATGTGCGGATGTTAAAAAGAGCAGCATCGGCATGCTTTTCACGTCGTTTGGTAGAAATCCACACGCGCGTTCTGCCAAAAGCACCATTTGCATGCATATCGTGTGGTTTTGCAGAAAACTGCGTCCGCGTCTACCAAAAGATGCATGTGCATGCTAAAAACGCGTTTTGGCACAAATCCATGTGCGGATGTTAAAAAGAGCAGCATCGGCATGCTTTTCACGTCGTTTGGTAGAAATCCACGCGCGCGTTCTGCCAAAAGCACCATTTGCATGCATATCGTGTGGTTTTGCAGAAAACTGCGTCCGCGTCTACCAAAAGATGCATGCGCATGCTTAAAACGCGTTTTGGCACAAATCCATGTGCGGGTGCTAAAAAGAGCAGCATCGGCATGCTTTTCACGTCGTTTGGTAGAAATCCACACGCGCGTTCTGCCAAAAGCACCATTTGCATGCCTATCGTGTGGTTTTGCAGAAAACTGCGTCCGCGTCTACCAAAAGATGCATGCGCATGCTTAAAACGCGCTTTGGCACAAATCCATGTGCGGGTGCTAAAAAGAGCAGCATCGGCATGCTTTTCACGTCGTTTGGTAGAAATCCACACGCGCGTTCTGCCAAAAGCACCATTTGCATGCCTATCGTGTGGTTTTGCAGAAAACTGCGTCCGCGTCTACCAAAAGATGCATGCGCATGCTTAAAACGCGCTTTGGCACAAATCCATGTGCGGATGTTAAAAAGAGCAGCATCGGCATGCTTTTCACGTCGTTTGGTAGAAATCCACGCGCGCGTTCTGCCAAAAGCACCATTTGCATGCATATCGGGTGGTTTTGCAGAAAACTGCGTCCGCGTCTACCAAAAGATGCATGCGCATGCTTAAAACGCGTTTTGGCAGAAATCCATGTGCGGGTGCTAAAAAGAGCAGCATCGGCATGCTTTTCACGTCGTTTGGTAGAAATCCACACGCGCGTTCTGCAAAAAGCACCATTTGCATGCCTATCCTGTGGTTTTGCAGAAAACTGCGTCCGCGTCTACCAAAAGATGCATGCGCATGCTTAAAACGCGCTTTGGCACAAATCCATGTGCGGATGTTAAAAAGAGCAGCATCGGCATGCTTTTCACGTCGTTTGGTAGAAATCCACACGCGCGTTCTGCCAAAAGCACCATTTGCATGCCTATCGTGTGGTTTTGCAGAAAACTGCGTCCGCGTCTACCAAAAGATGCATGCGCATGCTTAAAACGCGCTTTGGCACAAATCCATGTGCGGATGTTAAAAAGAGCAGCATCGGCATGCTTTTCACGTCGTTTGGTAGAAATCCACACGCGCGTTCTGCCAAAAGCACCATTTGCATGCATATCGTGTGGTTTTGCAGAAAACTGCGTCCGCGTCTACCAAAAGATGCATGTGCATGCTAAAAACGCGTTTTGGCACAAATCCATGTGCGGATGTTAAAAAGAGCAGCATCGGCATGCTTTTCACGTCGTTTGGTAGAAATCCACACGCGCGTTCTGCCAAAAGCACCATTTGCATGCATATCGTGTGGTTTTGCAGAAAACTGCGTCCGCGTCTACCAAAAGATGCATGTGCATGCTAAAAACGCGTTTTGGCACAAATCCATGTGCGGATGTTAAAAAGAGCAGCATCGGCATGCTTTTCACGTCGTTTGGTAGAAATCCACGCGCGCGTTCTGCCAAAAGCACCATTTGCATGCATATCGTGTGGTTTTGCAGAAAACTGCGTCCGCGTCTACCAAAAGATGCATGCGCATGCTTAAAACGCGTTTTGGCACAAATCCATGTGCGGGTGCTAAAAAGAGCAGCATCGGCATGCTTCTCACGTCGTTTGGTAGAAATCCACACGCGCGTTCTGCCAAAAGCACCATTTGCATGCCTATCGTGTGGTTTTGCAGAAAACTGCGTCCGCGTCTACCAAAAGATGCATGCGCATGCTTAAAACGCGCTTTGGCACAAATCCATGTGCGGGTGCTAAAAAGAGCAGCATCGGCATGCTTTTCACGTCGTTTGGTAGAAATCCACACGCGCGTTCTGCCAAAAGCACCATTTGCATGCATATCGTGTGGTTTTGCAGAAAACTGCGTCCGCGTCTACCAAAAGATGCATGTGCATGCTAAAAACGCGTTTTGGCACAAATCCATGTGCGGGTGCTAAAAAGAGCAGCATCGGCATGCTTTTCACGTCGTTTGGTAGAAATCCACACGCGCGTTCTGCCAAAAGCACCATTTGCATTCCTATCGTGTGGTTTTGCAGAAAACTGCGTCCGCGTCTACCAAAAGATGCATGCACATGCTTAAAACGCGCTTTGGCACAAATCCATGTGCGGATGTTAAAAAGAGCAGCATCGGCATGCTTTTCACGTCGTTTGGTAGAAATCCACGCGCGCGTTCTGCCAAAAGCACCATTTGCATGCATATCGTGTGGTTTTGCAGAACGTCCGCGTCTACCAAAAGATGCATGCGCATGCTTAAAACGCGTTTTGGCACAAATCCATGTGCGGGTGCTAAAAAGAGCAGCATCGGCATGCTTTTCACGTCGTTTGGTAGAAATCCACACGCGCGTTCTGCCAAAAGCACCATTTGCATGCCTATCGTGTGGTTTTGCAGAAAACTGCGTCCGCGTCTACCAAAAGATGCATGCGCATGCTTAAAACGCGCTTTGGCACAAATCCATGTGCGGATGTTAAAAAGAGCAGCATCGGCATGCTTTTCACGTCGTTTGGTAGAAATCCACGCGCGCGTTCTGCCAAAAGCACCATTTGCATGCATATCGTGTGGTTTTGCAGAAAACTGCGTCCGCGTCTACCAAAAGATGCATGCGCATGCTTAAAACGCGTTTTGGCACAAATCCATGTGCGGGTGCTAAAAAGAGCAGCGTCGGCATGCTTTTCACGTCGTTTGGTAGAAATCCACGCGCGCGTTCTGCCAAAAGCACCATTTGCATGCCTATCGTGTGGTTTTGCAGAAAACTGCGTCCGCGTCTACCAAAAGATGCATGCGCATGCTTAAAACGCGTTTTGGCACAAATCCATGTGCGGGTGCTAAAAAGAGCAGCATCGGCATGCTTTTCACGTCGTTTGGTAGAAATCCACGCGCGCGTTCTGCCAAAAGCACCATTTGCATGCATATCGTGTGGTTTTGCAGAAAACTGCGTCCGCGTCTACCAAAAGATGAATGCGCATGCTTAAAACGCGTTTTGGCACAAATCCATGTGCGGGTGCTAAAAAGAGCAGCATCGGCATGCTTTTCACGTCGTTTGGTAGAAATCCACGCGCGCGTTCTGCCAAAAGCACCATTTGCATGCATATCGTGTGGTTTTGCAGAAAACTGCGTCCGCGTCTACCAAAAGATGCATGCGCATGCTTAAAACGCGTTTTGGCACAAATCCATGTGCGGGTGCTAAAAAGAGCAGCATCGGCATGCTTTTCACGTCGTTTGGTAGAAATCCACACGCGCGTTCTGCAAAAAGCACCATTTGCATGCCTATCGTGTGGTTTTGCAGAAAACTGCGTCCGCGTCTACCAAAAGATGCATGCGCATGCTTAAAACGCGCTTTGGCACAAATCCATGTGCGGATGTTAAAAAGAGCAGCATCGGCATGCTTTTCACGTCGTTTGGTAGAAATCCACGCGCGCGTTCTGCCAAAAGCACCATTTGCATGCATATCGTGTGGTTTTGCAGAAAACTGCGTCCGCGTCTACCAAAAGATGCATGCGCATGCTTAAAACGCGTTTTGGCACAAATCCATGTGCGGGTGCTAAAAAGAGCAGCATCGGCATGCTTTTCACGTCGTTTGGTAGAAATCCACGCGCGCGTTCTGCCAAAAGCACCATTTGCATGCATATCGTGTGGTTTTGCAGAAAACTGCGTCCGCGTCTACCAAAAGATGCATGCGCATGCTTAAAACGCGTTTTGGCACAAATCCATGTGCGGGTGCTAAAAAGAGCAGCATCGGCATGCTTTTCACGTCGTTTGGTAGAAATCCACACGCGCGTTCTGCCAAAAGCACCATTTGCATGCATATCGTGTGGTTTTGCAGAAAACTGCGTCCGCGTCTACCAAAAGATGCATGCGCATGCTTAAAACGCGCTTTGGCACAAATCCATGTGCGGGTGCTAAAAAGAGCAGCATCGGCATGCTTTTCACGTCGTTTGGTAGAAATCCACACGCGCGTTCTGCCAAAAGCACCATTTGCATGCCTATCGTGTGGTTTTGCAGAAAACTGCGTCCGCGTCTACCAAAAGATGCATGCGCATGCTTAAAACGCGTTTTGGCACAAATCCATGTGCGGGTGCTAAAAAGAACAGCATCGGCATGCTTTTCACGTCGTTTGGTAGAAATCCACACGCGCGTTCTGCCAAAAGCACCATTTGCATGCATATCGTGTGGTTTTGCAGAAAACTGCGTCCGCGTCTACCAAAAGATGCATGCGCATGCTTAAAACGCGCTTTGGCACAAATCCATGTGCGGATGTTAAAAAGAGCAGCATCGGCATGCTTTTCACGTCGTTTGGTAGAAATCCACACGCGCGTTCTGCCAAAAGCACCATTTGCATGCATATCGTGTGGTTTTGCAGAAAACTGCGTCCGCGTCTACCAAAAGATGCATGTGCATGCTAAAAACGCGTTTTGGCACAAATCCATGTGCGGATGTTAAAAAGAGCAGCATCGGCATGCTTTTCACGTCGTTTGGTAGAAATCCACACGCGCGTTCTGCCAAAAGCAAAATTTGCATGCATATCGTGTGGTTTTGCAGAAAACTGCGTCCGCGTCTACCAAAAGATGCATGTGCATGCTAAAAACGCGTTTTGGCACAAATCCATGTGCGGATGTTAAAAAGAGCAGCATCGGCATGCTTTTCACGTCGTTTGGTAGAAATCCACACGCGCGTTCTGCCAAAAGCACCATTTGCATGCATATCGTGTGGTTTTGCAGAAAACTGCGTCCGCGTCTACCAAAAGATGCATGTGCATGCTAAAAACGCGTTTTGGCACAAATCCATGTGCGGATGTTAAAAAGAGCAGCATCGGCATGCTTTTCACGTCGTTTGGTAGAAATCCACACGCGCGTTCTGCCAAAAGCACCATTTTCATGCATATCGTGTGGTTTTGCAGAAAACTGCGTCCGCGTCTACCAAAAGATGCATGTGCATGCTAAAAACGCGTTTTGGCACAAATCCATGTGCGGGTGCTAAAAAGAGCAGCATCGGCATGCTTTTCACGTCGTTTGGTAGAAATCCACGCGCGCGTTCTGCCAAAAGCACCATTTGCATGCCTATCGTGTAGTTTTGCAGAAAACTGCGTCCGCGTCTACCAAAAGATGCATGCGCATGCTTAAAACGCGTTTTGGCACAAATCCATGTGCGGATGTTAAAAAGAGCAGCATCGGCATGCTTTTCACGTCGTTTGGTAGAAATCCACGCGCGCGTTCTGCCAAAAGCACCATTTGCATGCATATCGTGTGGTTTTGCAGAAAACTGCGTCCGCGTCTACCAAAAGATGCATGCGCATGCTTAAAACGCGTTTTGGCACAAATCCATGTGCGGATGTTAAAAAGAGCAGCATCGGCATGCTTTTCACGTCGTTTGGTAGAAATCCACGCGCGCGTTCTGCCAAAAGCACCATTTGCATGCATATCGTGTGGTTTTGCAGAAAACTGCGTCCGCGTCTACCAAAAGATGCATGCGCATGCTTAAAACGCGTTTTGGCACAAATCCATGTGCGGGTGCTAAAAAGAGCAGCATCGGCATGCTTTTCACGTCGTTTGGTAGAAATCCACACGCGCGTTCTGCCAAAAGCACCATTTGCATGCCTATCGTGTGGTTTTGCAGAAAACTGCGTCCGCGTCTACCAAAAGATGCATGCGCATGCTTAAAACGCGCTTTGGCACAAATCCATGTGCGGGTGCTAAAAAGAGCAGCATCGGCATGCTTTTCACGTCGTTTGGTAGAAATCCACACGCGCGTTCTGCCAAAAGCACCATTTGCATGCCTATCGTGTGGTTTTGCAGAAAACTGCGTCCGCGTCTACCAAAAGATGCATGCGCATGCTTAAAACGCGTTTTGGCACAAATCCATGTGCGGGTGCTAAAAAGAGCAGCATCGGCATGCTTTTCACGTCGTTTGGTAGAAATCCACACGCGCGTTCTGCCAAAAGCACCATTTGCATGCATATCGTGTGGTTTTGCAGAAAACTGCGTCCGCGTCTACCAAAAGATGCATGCGCATGCTTAAAACGCGCTTTGGCACAAATCCATGTGCGGATGTTAAAAAGAGCAGCATCGGCATGCTTTTCACGTCGTTTGGTAGAAATCCACACGCGCGTTCTGCCAAAAGCACCATTTGCATGCATATCGTGTGGTTTTGCAGAAAACTGCGTCCGCGTCTACCAAAAGATGCATGTGCATGCTAAAAACGCGTTTTGGCACAAATCCATGTGCGGATGTTAAAAAGAGCAGCATCGGCATGCTTTTCACGTCGTTTGGTAGAAATCCACACGCGCGTTCTGCCAAAAGCAAAATTTGCATGCATATCGTGTGGTTTTGCAGAAAACTGCGTCCGCGTCTACCAAAAGATGCATGTGCATGCTAAAAACGCGTTTTGGCACAAATCCATGTGCGGATGTTAAAAAGAGCAGCATCGGCATGCTTTTCACGTCGTTTGGTAGAAATCCACACGCGCGTTCTGCCAAAAGCACCATTTGCATGCATATCGTGTGGTTTTGCAGAAAACTGCGTCCGCGTCTACCAAAAGATGCATGTGCATGCTAAAAACGCGTTTTGGCACAAATCCATGTGCGGATGTTAAAAAGAGCAGCATCGGCATGCTTTTCACGTCGTTTGGTAGAAATCCACACGCGCGTTCTGCCAAAAGCACCATTTTCATGCATATCGTGTGGTTTTGCAGAAAACTGCGTCCGCGTCTACCAAAAGATGCATGTGCATGCTAAAAACGCGTTTTGGCACAAATCCATGTGCGGGTGCTAAAAAGAGCAGCATCGGCATGCTTTTCACGTCGTTTGGTAGAAATCCACGCGCGCGTTCTGCCAAAAGCACCATTTGCATGCCTATCGTGTAGTTTTGCAGAAAACTGCGTCCGCGTCTACCAAAAGATGCATGCGCATGCTTAAAACGCGTTTTGGCACAAATCCATGTGCGGATGTTAAAAAGAGCAGCATCGGCATGCTTTTCACGTCGTTTGGTAGAAATCCACGCGCGCGTTCTGCCAAAAGCACCATTTGCATGCATATCGTGTGGTTTTGCAGAAAACTGCGTCCGCGTCTACCAAAAGATGCATGCGCATGCTTAAAACGCGTTTTGGCACAAATCCATGTGCGGGTGCTAAAAAGAGCAGCATCGGCATGCTTTTCACGTCGTTTGGTAGAAATCCACACGCGCGTTCTGCCAAAAGCACCATTTGCATGCCTATCGTGTGGTTTTGCAGAATACTGCGTCCGCGTCTACCAAAAGATGCATGCGCATGCTTAAAACGCGCTTTGGCACAAATCCATGTGCGGATGTTAAAAAGAGCAGCATCGGCATGCTTTTCACGTCGTTTGGTAGAAATCCACGCGCGCGTTCTGCCAAAAGCACCATTTGCATGCATATCGTGTGGTTTTGCAGAAAACTGCGTCCGCGTCTACCAAAAGATGCATGCGCATGCTTAAAACGCGTTTTGGCACAAATCCATGTGCGGGTGCTAAAAAGAGCAGCATCGGCATGCTTTTCACGTCGTTTGGTAGAAATCCACACGCGCGTTCTGCCAAAAGCACCATTTGCATGCATATCGTGTGGTTTTGCAGAAAACTGCGTCCGCGTCTACCAAAAGATGCATGCGCATGCTTAAAACGCGTTTTGGCACAAATCCATGTGCGGGTGCTAAAAAGAGCAGCATCGGCATGCTTTTCACGTCGTTTGGTAGAAATCCACACGCGCGTTCTGGCAAAAGCACCATTTGCATGCATATCGTGTGGTTTTGCAGAAAACTGCGTCCGCGTCTACCAAAAGATGCATGCGCATGCTTAAAACGCGTTTTGGCACAAATCCATGTGCGGGTGCTAAAAAGAGCAGCATCGGCATGCTTTTCACGTCGTTTGGTAGAAATCCACGCGCGCGTTCTGCCAAAAGCACCATTTGCATGCATATCGTGTGGTTTTGCAGAAAACTGCGTCCGCGTCTACCAAAAGATGCATGCGCATGCTTAAAACGCGTTTTGGCACAAATCCATGTGCGGGTGCTAAAAAGAGCAGCATCGGCATGCTTTTCACGTCGTTTGGTAGAAATCCACACGCGCGTTCTGCAAAAAGCACCATTTGCATGCCTATCGTGTGGTTTTGCAGAAAACTGCGTCCGCGTCTACCAAAAGATGCATGCGCATGCTTAAAACGCGCTTTGGCACAAATCCATGTGCGGATGTTAAAAAGAGCAGCATCGGCATGCTTTTCACGTCGTTTGGTAGAAATCCACGCGCGCGTTCTGCCAAAAGCACCATTTGCATGCATATCGTGTGGTTTTGCAGAAAACTGCGTCCGCGTCTACCAAAAGATGCATGCGCATGCTTAAAACGCGTTTTGGCACAAATCCATGTGCGGGTGCTAAAAAGAGCAGCATCGGCATGCTTTTCACGTCGTTTGGTAGAAATCCACACGCGCGTTCTGCCAAAAGCACCATTTGCATGCCTATCGTGTGGTTTTGCAGAAAACTGCGTCCGCGTCTACCAAAAGATGCATGCGCATGCTTAAAACGCGCTTTGGCACAAATCCATGTGCGGATGTTAAAAAGAGCAGCATCGGCATGCTTTTCACGTCGTTTGGTAGAAATCCACACGCGCGTTCTGCCAAAAGCACCATTTGCATGCATATCGTGTGGTTTTGCAGAAAACTGCGTCCGCGTCTACCAAAAGATGCATGTGCATGCTAAAA
The DNA here is from genome assembly GCF_050947875.1 of Dermacentor variabilis. Taxonomy (NCBI): domain Eukaryota; kingdom Metazoa; phylum Arthropoda; class Arachnida; order Ixodida; family Ixodidae; genus Dermacentor; species Dermacentor variabilis. The sequence goes on along the minus strand of NW_027460754.1, from coordinate 14,340 downwards.
ACGCGTTTTGGCACAAATCCATGTGCGGATGTTAAAAAGAGCAGCATCGGCATGCTTTTCACGTCGTTTGGTAGAAATCCACACGCGCGTTCTGCCAAAAGCACCATTTGCATGCATATCGTGTGGTTTTGCAGAAAACTGCGTCCGCGTCTACCAAAAGATGCATGTGCATGCTAAAAACGCGTTTTGGCACAAATCCATGTGCGGATGTTAAAAAGAGCAGCATCGGCATGCTTTTCACGTCGTTTGGTAGAAATCCACGCGCGCGTTCTGCCAAAAGCACCATTTGCATGCATATCGTGTGGTTTTGCAGAAAACTGCGTCCGCGTCTACCAAAAGATGCATGCGCATGCTTAAAACGCGATTTGGCACAAATCCATGTGCGGATGTTAAAAAGAGCAGCATCGGCATGCTTTTCACGTCGTTTGGTAGAAATCCACACGCGCGTTCTGCCAAAAGCACCATTTGCATGCATATCGTGTGGTTTTGCAGAAAACTGCGTCCGCGTCTACCAAAAGATGCATGTGCATGCTAAAAACGCGTTTTGGCACAAATCCATGTGCGGATGTTAAAAAGAGCAGCATCGGCATGCTTTTCACGTCGTTTGGTAGAAATCCACGCGCGCGTTCTGCCAAAAGCACCATTTGCATGCATATCGTGTGGTTTTGCAGAAAACTGCGTCCGCGTCTACCAAAAGATGCATGCGCATGCTTAAAACGCGTTTTGGCACAAATCCATGTGCGGGTGCTAAAAAGAGCAGCATCGGCATGCTTTTCACGTCGTTTGGTAGAAATCCACACGCGCGTTCTGCCAAAAGCACCATTTGCATGCCTATCGTGTGGTTTTGCAGAAAACTGCGTCCGCGTCTACCAAAAGATGCATGCGCATGCTTAAAACGCGCTTTGGCACAAATCCATGTGCGGGTGCTAAAAAGAGCAGCATCGGCATGCTTTTCACGTCGTTTGGTAGAAATCCACACGCGCGTTCTGCCAAAAGCACCATTTGCATGCCTATCGTGTGGTTTTGCAGAAAACTGCGTCCGCGTCTACCAAAAGATGCATGCGCATGCTTAAAACGCGCTTTGGCACAAATCCATGTGCGGATGTTAAAAAGAGCAGCATCGGCATGCTTTTCACGTCGTTTGGTAGAAATCCACGCGCGCGTTCTGCCAAAAGCACCATTTGCATGCATATCGGGTGGTTTTGCAGAAAACTGCGTCCGCGTCTACCAAAAGATGCATGCGCATGCTTAAAACGCGTTTTGGCAGAAATCCATGTGCGGGTGCTAAAAAGAGCAGCATCGGCATGCTTTTCACGTCGTTTGGTAGAAATCCACACGCGCGTTCTGCAAAAAGCACCATTTGCATGCCTATCCTGTGGTTTTGCAGAAAACTGCGTCCGCGTCTACCAAAAGATGCATGCGCATGCTTAAAACGCGCTTTGGCACAAATCCATGTGCGGATGTTAAAAAGAGCAGCATCGGCATGCTTTTCACGTCGTTTGGTAGAAATCCACACGCGCGTTCTGCCAAAAGCACCATTTGCATGCCTATCGTGTGGTTTTGCAGAAAACTGCGTCCGCGTCTACCAAAAGATGCATGCGCATGCTTAAAACGCGCTTTGGCACAAATCCATGTGCGGATGTTAAAAAGAGCAGCATCGGCATGCTTTTCACGTCGTTTGGTAGAAATCCACACGCGCGTTCTGCCAAAAGCACCATTTGCATGCATATCGTGTGGTTTTGCAGAAAACTGCGTCCGCGTCTACCAAAAGATGCATGTGCATGCTAAAAACGCGTTTTGGCACAAATCCATGTGCGGATGTTAAAAAGAGCAGCATCGGCATGCTTTTCACGTCGTTTGGTAGAAATCCACACGCGCGTTCTGCCAAAAGCACCATTTGCATGCATATCGTGTGGTTTTGCAGAAAACTGCGTCCGCGTCTACCAAAAGATGCATGTGCATGCTAAAAACGCGTTTTGGCACAAATCCATGTGCGGATGTTAAAAAGAGCAGCATCGGCATGCTTTTCACGTCGTTTGGTAGAAATCCATGCGCGCGTTCTGCCAAAAGCACCATTTGCATGCATATCGTGTGGTTTTGCAGAAAACTGCGTCCGCGTCTACCAAAAGATGCATGCGCATGCTTAAAACGCGTTTTGGCACAAATCCATGTGCGGGTGCTAAAAAGAGCAGCATCGGCATGCTTCTCACGTCGTTTGGTAGAAATCCACACGCGCGTTCTGCCAAAAGCACCATTTGCATGCCTATCGTGTGGTTTTGCAGAAAACTGCGTCCGCGTCTACCAAAAGATGCATGCGCATGCTTAAAACGCGCTTTGGCACAAATCCATGTGCGGGTGCTAAAAAGAGCAGCATCGGCATGCTTTTCACGTCGTTTGGTAGAAATCCACACGCGCGTTCTGCCAAAAGCACCATTTGCATGCATATCGTGTGGTTTTGCAGAAAACTGCGTCCGCGTCTACCAAAAGATGCATGTGCATGCTAAAAACGCGTTTTGGCACAAATCCATGTGCGGGTGCTAAAAAGAGCAGCATCGGCATGCTTTTCACGTCGTTTGGTAGAAATCCACACGCGCGTTCTGCCAAAAGCACCATTTGCATTCCTATCGTGTGGTTTTGCAGAAAACTGCGTCCGCGTCTACCAAAAGATGCATGCACATGCTTAAAACGCGCTTTGGCACAAATCCATGTGCGGATGTTAAAAAGAGCAGCATCGGCATGCTTTTCACGTCGTTTGGTAGAAATCCACGCGCGCGTTCTGCCAAAAGCACCATTTGCATGCATATCGTGTGGTTTTGCAGAAAACTGCGTCCGCGTCTACCAAAAGATGCATGCGCATGCTTAAAACGCGTTTTGGCACAAATCCATGTGCGGGTGCTAAAAAGAGCAGCATCGGCATGCTTTTCACGTCGTTTGGTAGAAATCCACACGCGCGTTCTGCCAAAAGCACCATTTGCATGCCTATCGTGTGGTTTTGCAGAAAACTGCGTCCGCGTCTACCAAAAGATGCATGCGCATGCTTAAAACGCGCTTTGGCACAAATCCATGTGCGGATGTTAAAAAGAGCAGCATCGGCATGCTTTTCACGTCGTTTGGTAGAAATCCACGCGCGCGTTCTGCCAAAAGCACCATTTGCATGCATATCGTGTGGTTTTGCAGAAAACTGCGTCCGCGTCTACCAAAAGATGCATGCGCATGCTTAAAACGCGTTTTGGCACAAATCCATGTGCGGGTGCTAAAAAGAGCAGCATCGGCATGCTTTTCACGTCGTTTGGTAGAAATCCACGCGCGCGTTCTGCCAAAAGCACCATTTGCATGCCTATCGTGTGGTTTTGCAGAAAACTGCGTCCGCGTCTACCAAAAGATGCATGCGCATGCTTAAAACGCGTTTTGGCACAAATCCATGTGCGGGTGCTAAAAAGAGCAGCATCGGCATGCTTTTCACGTCGTTTGGTAGAAATCCACGCGCGCGTTCTGCCAAAAGCACCATTTGCATGCATATCGTGTGGTTTTGCAGAAAACTGCGTCCGCGTCTACCAAAAGATGAATGCGCATGCTTAAAACGCGCTTTGGCACAAATCCATGTGCGGATGTTAAAAAGAGCAGCATCGGCATGCTTTTCACGTCGTTTGGTAGAAATCCACACGCGCGTTCTGCCAAAAGCACCATTTGCATGCATATCGTGTGGTTTTGCAGAAAACTGCGTCCGCGTCTACCAAAAGATGCATGTGCATGCTAAAAACGCGTTTTGGCACAAATCCATGTGCGGATGTTAAAAAGAGCAGCATCGGCATGCTTTTCACGTCGTTTGGTAGAAATCCACACGCGCGTTCTGCCAAAAGCACCATTTGCATGCATATCGTGTGGTTTTGCAGAAAACTGCGTCCGCGTCTACCAAAAGATGCATGTGCATGCTAAAAACGCGTTTTGGCACAAATCCATGTGCGGATGTTAAAAAGAGCAGCATCGGCATGCTTTTCACGTCGTTTGGTAGAAATCCACGCGCGCGTTCTGCCAAAAGCACCATTTGCATGCATATCGTGTGGTTTTGCAGAAAACTGCGTCCGCGTCTACCAAAAGATGCATGCGCATGCTTAAAACGCGATTTGGCACAAATCCATGTGCGGATGTTAAAAAGAGCAGCATCGGCATGCTTTTCACGTCGTTTGGTAGAAATCCACACGCGCGTTCTGCCAAAAGCACCATTTGCATGCCTATCGTGTGGTTTTGCAGAAAACTGCGTCCGCGTCTACCAAAAGATGCATGCGCATGCTTAAAACGCGCTTTGGCACAAATCCATGTGCGGGTGCTAAAAAGAGCAGCATCGGCATGCTTTTCACGTCGTTTGGTAGAAATCCACACGCGCGTTCTGCCAAAAGCACCATTTGCATGCATATCGTGTGGTTTTGCAGAAAACTGCGTCCGCGTCTACCAAAAGATGCATGTGCATGCTAAAAACGCGTTTTGGCACAAATCCATGTGCGGGTGCTAAAAAGAGCAGCATCGGCATGCTTTTCACGTCGTTTGGTAGAAATCCACACGCGCGTTCTGCCAAAAGCACCATTTGCATTCCTATCGTGTGGTTTTGCAGAAAACTGCGTCCGCGTCTACCAAAAGATGCATGCACATGCTTAAAACGCGCTTTGGCACAAATCCATGTGCGGATGTTAAAAAGAGCAGCATCGGCATGCTTTTCACGTCGTTTGGTAGAAATCCACGCGCGCGTTCTGCCAAAAGCACCATTTGCATGCATATCGTGTGGTTTTGCAGAAAACTGCGTCCGCGTCTACCAAAAGATGCATGCGCATGCTTAAAACGCGTTTTGGCACAAATCCATGTGCGGGTGCTAAAAAGAGCAGCATCGGCATGCTTTTCACGTCGTTTGGTAGAAATCCACACGCGCGTTCTGCCAAAAGCACCATTTGCATGCCTATCGTGTGGTTTTGCAGAAAACTGCGTCCGCGTCTACCAAAAGATGCATGCGCATGCTTAAAACGCGCTTTGGCACAAATCCATGTGCGGATGTTAAAAAGAGCAGCATCGGCATGCTTTTCACGTCGTTTGGTAGAAATCCACGCGCGCGTTCTGCCAAAAGCACCATTTGCATGCATATCGTGTGGTTTTGCAGAAAACTGCGTCCGCGTCTACCAAAAGATGCATGCGCATGCTTAAAACGCGTTTTGGCACAAATCCATGTGCGGGTGCTAAAAAGAGCAGCATCGGCATGCTTTTCACGTCGTTTGGTAGAAATCCACGCGCGCGTTCTGCCAAAAGCACCATTTGCATGCATATCGTGTGGTTTTGCAGAAAACTGCGTCCGCGTCTACCAAAAGATGAATGCGCATGCTTAAAACGCGTTTTGGCACAAATCCATGTGCGGGTGCTAAAAAGAGCAGCATCGGCATGCTTTTCACGTCGTTTGGTAGAAATCCACGCGCGCGTTCTGCCAAAAGCACCATTTGCATGCATATCGTGTGGTTTTGCAGAAAACTGCGTCCGCGTCTACCAAAAGATGCATGCGCATGCTTAAAACGCGTTTTGGCACAAATCCATGTGCGGGTGCTAAAAAGAGCAGCATCGGCATCCTTTTCACGTCGTTTGGTAGAAATCCACGCGCGCGTTCTGCCAAAAGCACGATTTGCATGCATATCGTGTGGTTTTGCAGAAAACTGCGTCCGCGTCTACCAAAAGATGCATGTGCATGCTAAAAACGCGTTTTGGCACAAATCCATGTCCGGGTGCTAAAAAGAGCAGCATCGGCATGCTTTTCACGTCGTTTGGTAGAAATCCACGCGCGCGTTCTGCCAAAAGCACCATTTGCATGCCTATCGTGTGGTTTTGCAGAAAACTGCGTCCGCGTCTACCAAAAGATGCATGCGCATGCTTAAAACGCGTTTTGGCACAAATCCATGTGCGGATGTTAAAAAGAGCAGCATCGGCATGCTTTTCACGTCGTTTGGTAGAAATCCACGCGCGCGTTCTGCTAAAAGCACCATTTGGATGCATATCGTGTGGTTTTGCAGAAAACTGCGTCCGCGTCTACCAAAAGATGCATGCGCATGCTTAAAACGCGTTTTGGCACAAATCCATGTGCGGGTGCTAAAAAGAGCAGCATCGGCATGCTTTTCACGTCGTTTGGTAGAAATCCACACGCGCGTTCTGCCAAAAGCACCATTTGCATGCATATCGTGTGGTTTTGCAGAAAACTGCGTCCGCGTCTACCAAAAGATGCATGTGCATGCTAAAAACGCGTTTTGGCACAAATCCATGTGCGGATGTTAAAAAGAGCAGCATCGGCATGCTTTTCACGTCGTTTGGTAGAAATCCACACGCGCGTTCTGCCAAAAGCACCATTTTCATGCATATCGTGTGGTTTTGCAGAAAACTGCGTCCGCGTCTACCAAAAGATGCATGCGCATGCTTAAAACGCGTTTTGGCACAAATCCATGTGCGGGTGCTAAAAAGAGCAGCATCGGCATCCTTTTCACGTCGTTTGGTAGAAATCCACGCGCGCGTTCTGCCAAAAGCACGATTTGCATGCATATCGTGTGGTTTTGCAGAAAACTGCGTCCGCGTCTACCAAAAGATGCATGTGCATGCTAAAAACGCGTTTTGGCACAAATCCATGTGCGGGTGCTAAAAAGAGCAGCATCGGCATGCTTTTCACGTCGTTTGGTAGAAATCCACGCGCGCGTTCTGCCAAAAGCACCATTTGCATGCCTATCGTGTGGTTTTGCAGAAAACTGCGTCCGCGTCTACCAAAAGATGCATGCGCATGCTTAAAACGCGTTTTGGCACAAATCCATGTGCGGATGTTAAAAAGAGCAGCATCGGCATGCTTTTCACGTCGTTTGGTAGAAATCCACGCGCGCGTTCTGCCAAAAGCACCATTTGCATGCATATCGTGTGGTTTTGCAGAAAATTGCGTCCGCGTCTACCAAAAGATGCATGCGCATGCTTAAAACGCGTTTTGGCACAAATCCATGTGCGGGTGCTAAAAAGAGCAGCATCGGCATGCTTTTCACGTCGTTTGGTAGAAATCCACACGCGCGTTCTGCCAAAAGCACCATTTGCATGCATATCGTGTGGTTTTGCAGAAAACTGCGTCCGCGTCTACCAAAAGATGCATGTGCATGCTAAAAACGCGTTTTGGCACAAATCCATGTGCGGATGTTAAAAAGAGCAGCATCGGCATGCTTTTCACGTCGTTTGGTAGAAATCCACACGCGCGTTCTGCCAAAAGCACCATTTGCATGCATATCGTGTGGTTTTGCAGAAAACTGCGTCCGCGTCTACCAAAAGATGCATGTGCATGCTAAAAACGCGTTTTGGCACAAATCCATGTGCGGGTGCTAAAAAGAGCAGCATCGGCATGCTTTTCACGTCGTTTGGTAGAAATCCACACGCGCGTTCTGCCAAAAGCACCATTTGCATGCATATCGTGTGGTTTTGCAGAAAACTGCGTCCGCGTCTACCAAAAGATGCATGCGCATGCTTAAAACGCGTTTTGGCACAAATCCATGTGCGGGTGCTAAAAAGAGCAGCATCGGCATGCTTTTCACGTCGTTTGTAGAAATCCACACGCGCGTTCTGCCAAAAGCACCATTTGCATGCATATCGTGTGGTTTTGCAGAAAACTGCGTCCGCGTCTACCAAAAGATGCATGCGCATGCTTAAAACGCGTTTTGGCACAAATCCATGTGCGGGTGCTAAAAAGAGCAGCATCGGCATGCTTTTCACGTCGTTTGGTAGAAATCCACACGCGCGTTCTGCCAAAAGCACCATTTGCATGCCTATCGTGTGGTTTTGCAGAAAACTGCGTCCGCGTCTACCAAAAGATGCATGCGCATGCTTAAAACGCGCTTTGGCACAAATCCATGTGCGGGTGCTAAAAAGAGCAGCATCGGCATGCTTTTCACGTCGTTTGGTAGAAATCCACACGCGCGTTCTGCCAAAAGCACCATTTGCATGCCTATCGTGTGGTTGTGCAGAAAACTGCGTCCGCGTCTACCAAAAGATGCATGCGCATGCTTAAAACGCGTTTTGGCACAAATCCATGTGCGGGTGCTAAAAAGAGCAGCATCGGCATGCTTTTCACGTCTTTTGGTAGAAATCCACACGCGCGTTCTGCAAAAAGCACCATTTGCATGCCTATCGTGTGGTTTTGCAGAAAACTGCGTCCGCGTCTACCAAAAGATGCATGTGCATGCTTAAAACGCGCTTTGGCACAAATCCATGTGCGGATGTTAAAAAGAGCAGCATCGGCATGCTTTTCACTTCGTTTGGTAGAAATCCACGCGCGCGTTCTGCCAAAAGCACCATTTGCATGCATATCGTGTGGTTTTGCAGAAAACTGCGTCCGCGTCTACCAAAAGATGCATGCGCATGCTTAAAACGCGTTTTGGCACAAATCCATGTGCGGGTGCTAAAAAGAGCAGCATCGGCATGCTTTTCACGTCGTTTGGTAGAAATCCACGCGCGCGTTCTGCCAAAAGCACCATTTGCATGCATATCGTGTGGTTTTGCAGAAAACTGCGTCCGCGTCTACCAAAAGATGCATGCGCATGCTTAAAACGCGTTTTGGCACAAATCCATGTGCGGGTGCTAAAAAGAGCAGCATCGGCATCCTTTTCACGTCGTTTGGTAGAAATCCACGCGCGCGTTCTGCCAAAAGCACGATTTGCATGCATATCGTGTGGTTTTGCAGAAAACTGCGTCCGCGTCTACCAAAAGATGCATGCGCATGCTTAAAACGCGTTTTGGCACAAATCCATGTGCGGGTGCTAAAAAGAGCAGCATCGGCATGCTTTTCACGTCGTTTGGTAGAAATCCACACGCGCGTTCTGCAAAAAGCACCATTTGCATGCCTATCGTGTGGTTTTGCAGAAAACTGCGTCCGCGTCTACCAAAAGATGCATGCGCATGCTTAAAACGCGCTTTGGCACAAATCCATGTGCGGATGTTAAAAAGAGCAGCATCGGCATGCTTTTCACGTCGTTTGGTAGAAATCCACGCGCGCGTTCTGCCAAAAGCACCATTTGCATGCATATCGTGTGGTTTTGCAGAAAACTGCGTCCGCGTCTACCAAAAGATGCATGCGCATGCTTAAAACGCGTTTTGGCACAAATCCATGTGCGGGTGCTAAAAAGAGCAGCATCGGCATGCTTTTGACGTCGTTTGGTAGAAATCCACACGCGCGTTCTGCCAAAAGCACCATTTGCATGCCTATCGTGTGGTTTTGCAGAAAACTGCGTCCGCGTCTACCAAAAGATGCATGCGCATGCTTAAAACGCGCTTTGGCACAAATCCATGTGCGGATGTTAAAAAGAGCAGCATCGGCATGCTTTTCACGTCGTTTGGTAGAAATCCACACGCGCGTTCTGCCAAAAGCACCATTTGCATGCATATCGTGTGGTTTTGCAGAAAACTGCGTCCGCGTCTACCAAAAGATGCATGTGCATGCTAAAAACGCGTTTTGGCACAAATCCATGTGCGGATGTTAAAAAGAGCAGCATCGGCATGCTTTTCACGTCGTTTGGTAGAAATCCACACGCGCGTTCTGCCAAAAGCACCATTTGCATGCATATCGTGTGGTTTTGCAGAAAACTGCGTCCGCGTCTACCAAAAGATGCATGTGCATGCTAAAAACGCGTTTTGGCACAAATCCATGTGCGGATGTTAAAAAGAGCAGCATCGGCATGCTTTTCACGTCGTTTGGTAGAAATCCACACGCGCGTTCTGCCAAAAGCACCATTTGCATGCATATCGTGTGGTTTTGCAGAAAACTGCGTCCGCGTCTACCAAAAGATGCATGTGCATGCTAAAAACGCGTTTTGGCACAAATCCATGTGCGGATGTTAAAAAGAGCAGCATCGGCATGCTTTTCACGTAGTTTGGTAGAAATCCACACGCGCGTTCTGCCAAAAGCACCATTTTCATGCATATCGTGTGGTTTTGCAGAAAACTGCGTCCGCGTCTACCAAAAGATGCATGTGCATGCTAAAAACGCGTTTTGGCACAAATCCATGTGCGGGTGCTAAAAAGAGCAGCATCGGCATGCTTTTCACGTCGTTTGGTAGAAATCCACGCGCGCGTTCTGCCAAAAGCACCATTTGCATGCCTATCGTGTGGTTTTGCAGAAAACTGCGTCCGCGTCTACCAAAAGATGCATGCGCATGCTTAAAACGCGTTTTGGCACAAATCCATGTGCGGATGTTAAAAAGAGCAGCATCGGCATGCTTTTCACGTCGTTTGGTAGAAATCCACACGCGCGTTCTGCCAAAAGCACCATTTGCATGCCTATCGTGTGGTTTTGCAGAAAACTGCGTCCGCGTCTACCAAAAGATGCATGCGCATGCTTAAAACGCGTTTTGGCACAAATCCATGTGCGGATGTTAAAAAGAGCAGCATCGGCATGCTTTTCACGTCGTTTGGTAGAAATCCACGCGCGCGTTCTGCCAAAAGCACCATTTGGATGCATATCGTGTGGTTTTGCAGAAAACTCCGTCCGCGTCTACCAAAAGATGCATGCGCATGCTTAAAACGCGTTTTGGCACAAATCCATGTGCGGGTGCTAAAAAGAGCAGCATCGGCATGCTTTTCACGTCGTTTGGTAGAAATCCACACGCGCGTTCTGCCAAAAGCACCATTTGCATGCATATCGTGTGGTTTTGCAGAAAACTGCGTCCGCGTCTACCAAAAGATGCATGTGCATGCTAAAAACGCATTTTGGCACAAATCCATGTGCGGATGTTAAAAAGAGCAGCATCGGCATGCTTTTCACGTCGTTTGGTAGAAATCCACACGCGCGTTCTGCCAAAAGCACCATTTTCATGCATATCGTGTGGTTTTGCAGAAAACTGCGTCCGCGTCTACCAAAAGATGCATGCGCATGCTTAAAACGCGTTTTGGCACAAATCCATGTGCGGGTGCTAAAAAGAGCAGCATCGGCATCCTTTTCACGTCGTTTGGTAGAAATCCACGCGCGCGTTCTGCCAAAAGCACGATTTGCATGCATATCGTGTGGTTTTGCAGAAAACTGCGTCCGCGTCTACCAAAAGATGCATGTGCATGCTAAAAACGCGTTTTGGCACAAATCCATGTGCGGGTGCTAAAAAGAGCAGCATCGGCATGCTTTTCACGTCGTTTGGTAGAAATCCACGCGCGCGTTCTGCCAAAAGCACCATTTGCATGCCTATCGTGTGGTTTTGCAGAAAACTGCGTCCGCGTCTACCAAAAGATGCATGCGCATGCTTAAAACGCGTTTTGGCACAAATCCATGTGCGGATGTTAAAAAGAGCAGCATCGGCATGCTTTTCACGTCGTTTGGTAGAAATCCACGCGCGCGTTCTGCCAAAAGCACCATTTGCATGCCTATCGTGTGGTTTTGCAGAAAACTGCGTCCGCGTCTACCAAAAGATGCATGCGCATGCTTAAAACGCGTTTTGGCACAAATCCATGTGCGGATGTTAAAAAGAGCAGCATCGGCATGCTTTTCACGTCGTTTGGTAGAAATCCACGCGCGCGTTCTGCCAAAAGCACCATTTGCATGCATATCGTGTGGTTTTGCAGAAAACTGCGTCCGCGTCTACCAAAAGATGCATGCGCATGCTTAAAACGCGTTTTGGCACAAATCCATGTGCGGGTGCTAAAAAGAGCAGCATCGGCATGCTTTTCACGTCGTTTGGTAGAAATCCACACGCGCGTTCTGCCAAAAGCACCATTTGCATGCATATCGTGTGGTTTTGCAGAAAACTGCGTCCGCGTCTACCAAAAGATGCATGTGCATGCTAAAAACGCGTTTTGGCACAAATCCATGTGCGGATGTTAAAAAGAGCAGCATCGGCATGCTTTTCACGTCGTTTGGTAGAAATCCACACGCGCGTTCTGCCAAAAGCACCATTTGCATGCATATCGTGTGGTTTTGCAGAAAACTGCGTCCGCGTCTACCAAAAGATGCATGTGCATGCTAAAAACGCGTTTTGGCACAAATCCATGTGCGGGTGCTAAAAAGAGCAGCATCGGCATGCTTTTCACGTCGTTTGGTAGAAATCCACACGCGCGTTCTGCCAAAAGCACCATTTGCATGCATATCGTGTGGTTTTGCAGAAAACTGCGTCCGCGTCTACCAAAAGATGCATGCGCATGCTTAAAACGCGTTTTGGCACAAATCCATGTGCGGGTGCTAAAAAGAGCAGCATCGGCATGCTTTTCACGTCGTTTGGTAGAAATCCACACGCGCGTTCTGCCAAAAGCACCATTTGCATGCATATCGTGTGGTTTTGCAGAAAACTGCGTCCGCGTCTACCAAAAGATGCATGCGCATGCTTAAAACGCGTTTGGCACAAATCCATGTGCGGTGCTAAAAAGAGCAGCATCGGCATGCTTTTCACGTCGTTTGGTAGAAATTCACACGCGCGTTCTGCCAAAAGCACCATTTGCATGCATATCGTGTGGTTTTGCAGAAAACTGCGTCCGCGTCTACCAAAAGATGCATGCGCATGCTAAAACGCGTTTTGGCACAAATCCATGTGCGGTGCTAAAAAGAGCAGCATCGGCATGCATTTCACGTCGTTTGGTAGAAATCCACGCGCGCGTTCTGCCAAAAGCACCATTTGCATGCATATCGTGTGGTTTTGCAGAAAACTGCGTCCGCGTCTACCAAAAGATGCATGCGCATGCTTAAAACGCGTTTTGGCACAAATCCATGTGCGGGTGCTAAAAAGAGCAGCATCGGCATGCTTTTCACGTCGTTTGGTAGAAATCCACACGCGGGTTCTGCCAAAAGCACCATTTGCATGCATATCGTGTGGTTTTGCAGAAAACTGCGTCCGCGTCTACCAAAAGATGCATGTGCATGCTAAAAACGCGTTTTGGCACAAATCCATGTGCGGATGTTAAAAAGAGCAGCATCGGCATGCTTTTCACGTCGTTTGGTAGAAATCCACACGCGCGTTCTGCCAAAAGCACCATTTGCATGCATATCGTGTGGTTTTGCAGAAAACTGCGTCCGCGTCTACCAAAAGATGCATGCGCATGCTTAAAACGCGCTTTGGCACAAATCCATGTGCGGATGTTAAAAAGAGCAGCATCGGCATGCTTTTCACGTCGTTTGGTAGAAATCCACACGCGCGTTCTGCCAAAAGCACCATTTGCATGCCTATCGTGTGGTTTTGCAGAAAACTGCGTCCGCGTCTACCAAAAGATGCATGCGCATGCTTAAAACGCGCTTTGGCACAAATCCATGTGCGGATGTTAAAAAGAGCAGCATCGGCATGCTTTTCACGTCGTTTGGTAGAAATCCACGCGCGCGTTCTGCCAAAAGCACCATTTGCATGCACATCGTGTGGTTTTGCAGAAAACTGCGTCCGCGTCTACGAAAAGATGCATGCGCATGCTTAAAACGCGTTTTGGCACAAATCCATGTGCGGGTGCTAAAAAGAGCAGCATCGGCATGCTTTTCACGTCGTTTGGTAGAAATCCACACGCGCGTTCTGCCAAAAGCACCATTTGCATGCCTATCGTGTGGTTTTGCAGAGAACTGCGTCCACGTCTACCAAAAGATGCATGCGCATGCTTAAAACGCGCTTTGGCACAAATCCATGTGCGGATGTTAAAAAGAGCAGCATCGGCATGCTTTTCACGTCGTTTGGTAGAAATCCACACGCGCGTTCTGCCAAAAGCACCATTTGCATGCCTATCGTGTGGTTTTGCAGAAAACGGCGTCCGCGTCTACCAAAATATGCATGCGCATGCTTAAAACGCGCTTTGGCACAAATCCATGTGCGGATGTTAAAAAGAGCAGCTTCGGCATGCTTTTCACGTCGTTTGGTAGAAATCCACGCCCGCGTTCTGCCAAAAGCACCATTTGCATGCATATCGTGTGGTTTTGCAGAAAACTGCGTCCGCGTCTACCAAAAGATGCATGCGCATGCTTAAAACGCGTTTTGGCACAAATCCATGTGCGGGTGCTAAAAAGAGCAGCATCGGCATGCTTTTCACGTCGTTTGGTAGAAATCCACACGCGCGTTCTGCCAAAAGCACCATTTGCATGCCTATCGTGTGGTTTTGCAGAAAACTGCGTCCGCGTCTACCAAAAGATGCATGCGCATGCTTAAAACGCGCTTTGGCACAAATCCATGTGCGGATGTTAAAAAGAGCAGCATCGGCATGCTTTTCACGTCGTTTGGTAGAAATCCACACGCGCGTTCTGCCAAAAGCACCATTTGCATGCATATCGTGTGGTTTTGCAGAAAACTGCGTCCGCGTCTACCAAAAGATGCATGTGCATGCTAAAAACGCGTTTTGGCACAAATCCATGTG
>NW_027460753.1:0-208267 GCF_050947875.1 Dermacentor variabilis | reverse complement strand
CACGTGCCGGTGCTAAAAAGAGCAGCATTGGCATGCTTTTCACGTCGTTTGGTAGAAATCCACGTGCGCGTTCTGCCAAAAGCACCATTTGCATGCATATCGTGTGGTTTTGCAGAAAACAACGACCGCGTCTACCAAAAGATGCATGTGCATGCTTAAAACGCGTTTTGGCACAAATGCACGTACGGGTGCTAAAAAGAGCAGTATCGGCATGCTTTTCACGTCGTTTGGTAGAAATCCACGTGCGCCTTCTGCCAAAAGCACCATTTGCATGCATATCGTGTGGTTTTGCAGAAAACAACGTCCGCGTCTACCAAAATATGCATGCGCATGCTTAAAACGCGTTTTGGCACAAATCCAGGTGCGGGTGCTAAAAAGAGGAGCATCGGCATGCTTTTCACGTCGTTTGGTAGAAATCCACGTGCGCGTTCTGCCAAAAGCACCATTTGCATGCATATCGTGTGGTTTTACAGAAAACAACGTCTGCGTCTACCAAAAGATGCATGTGCATGCTTAAAACGCCTTTTGGCACAAATCCATGTGCGGGTGCTAAAAAGAGCAGCATCGGCATGCTTTTCACGTCGTTTGGTAGAAATCCACGCGCGCGTTCTGCCAAAAGCACCATTTGCATGCATATCGTGTGGTTTTGCAGAAAACAACGTCCGTGTCTACCAAAAGATGCATGTGCATGCTTAAAACGCGTTTTGGCACAAATCCATGTGCGGGTGCTAAAAAGAGCAGCTTCGGCATGCTTTCCACGTCGTTTGGTAGAAATCCACGCGCGCGTTCTGCCAAAAGCACCATTTGCATGCATATCGTGTGGTTTTGCAGAAAAGAACGTCCGCGTCTACCAAAAGATGCATGTGCATGCTTAAAACGCGTTTTGGCACACATCCATGTGCGGGTGCTAAAAAGAGGAGCATCGGCATGCTTTTCACGTCGTGTGGTAGAAATCCACGTGCGCGTTCTGCCAAAAGCACCATTTGCATGCATATCGTGTGGTTTTGCAGAAAACAACGACCGCGTCTACCAAAAGATGCATGTGCATGCTTAAAACGCGTTTTGGCACAAATGCACGTACGGGTGCTAAAAAGAGCAGTATCGGCATGCTTTTCACGTCGTTTGGTAGAAATCCACGTGCGCGTTCTGCCAAAAGCACCATTTGCATGCATATCGTGTGGTTTTGCAGAAAACGTCTGCGTCTACCAAAAGATGCATGTGCATGCTTAAAACGCGTTTTGGCACAAATCCATGTACGGGTGCTAAAAAGAGCAGCATCGGCATGTTTTTTACGTCGTTTGG
Source organism: Dermacentor variabilis (assembly GCF_050947875.1). Classification (NCBI taxonomy): domain Eukaryota; kingdom Metazoa; phylum Arthropoda; class Arachnida; order Ixodida; family Ixodidae; genus Dermacentor; species Dermacentor variabilis. Next base: position 206,965 of record NW_027460753.1, on the reverse strand, counting down.
TAGAAATCCACGTGCGCGTTCTGCCAAAAGCACCATTTGCATGCATATCGTGTGGTTTTGCAGAAAACAACGTCCGCGTCTACCAAAAGATCCATGCGCATGCTTAAAACGCGTTTTGGCACAAATCCCTGTGCGGGTGCTAAAAAGAGCAGCATTGGCATGCTTTTCACGTCGTTTGGTAGAAATCCACGTGCGCGTTCTGCCAAAAGCCCCATTTGTATGCATAACGTGTGGTTTTGCAGAAAACAACGTCCGCATCTATCAAAAGATGCATGTGCATGCTTAAAACGCGTTTTGGCACAAATCCATGTGCGGGTGCTAAAAAGAGCAGCATCGGCATGCTTTTCACGTCGTTTGGTAGAAATCCACGTGCGCGTTCTGCCAAAAGCACCATTTGCATGCATATCGTGTGGTTTTGCAGAAAACAACGTCCGCTTCTAGCAAAAGATGCATGTGCATGCTTAAAACGCGTTTTGGCACAAATCCATGTGCGGATGCTAAAAAGAGCAGCATCGGCATGCTTTTCACGTCGTTTGGTAGAAATCCACGTGCGCGTTCTGCCAAAAGCACCATTTGCATGCATATCGTGTGGTTTTGCAGAAAACAACGTCCGCGTCTACCAAAAGATGCATGCGCATGCTTAAAACGCGTTTTGGCACAAATCCATGTACGGGTGCTAAAAAGAGCAGCATCGGCATGTTTTTTACGTCGTTTGGTAGAAATCCACGTGCGCGTTCTGCCAAAAGCACCATTTGCATGCATATCGTGTGGTTTTGCAGAAAACAACGTCCGCGTCTACCAAAAGATCCATGCGCATGCTTAAAACGCGTTTTGGCACAAATCCCTGTGCGGGTGCTAAAAAGAGCAGCATTGGCATGCTTTTCACGTCGTTTGGTAGAAATCCACGTGTGCGTTCTGCCAAAAGCCCCTTTTGTATGCATATCGTGTGGTTTTGCAGAAAACAACGTCCGCTTCTAGCAAAAGATGCATGTGCATGCTTAAAACGCGTTTTGGCACAAATCCATGTGCGGGTGCTAAAAGAGCAGCATCGGCATGCTTTTCACGTCGTTTGGTAGAAATCCACGCGCGCGTTCTGCCAAAAGCTCCATTTGCATGCATATCGTGTGGTTTTGCAGAAAACAACGTCCGTGTCTACCAAAAGATTCATGTGCATGCTTAAAACGCGTTTTGGCACAAATCCATGTGCGGGTGCGAAAAAGAGCAGCTTCGGCATGCTTTTCACGTCGTTTGGTAGAAATCCACGTGCGCGTTCTGCCAAAAGCCCCTTTTGTATGCATATCGTGTGGTTTTGCAGAAAACAACGTCCGCTTCTAGCAAAAGATGCATGTGCATGCTTAAAACGCGTTTTGGCACAAATCCATGTGCGGGTGCTAAAAAGAGCAGCATCGGCATGCTTTTCACGTCGTTTGGTAGAAATCCACGCGCGCGTTCTGCCAAAAGCTCCATTTGCATGCATATCGTGTGGTTTTGCAGAAAACAACGTCAGTGTCTACCAAAAGATTCATGTGCATGCTTAAAACGCGTTTTGGCACAAATCCATGTGCGGGTGCTAAAAAGAGCAGCTTCGGCATGCTTTTCACGTCGTTTGGTAGAAATCCACGCGCGCGTTCTGCCAAAAGCACCATTTGCATGCATATCGTGTGGTTTTGCAGAAAACAACGTCCGCGTCTACCAAAAGATGCATGCGCATGCTTAAAACGCGTTTTGGCACAAATCCATGTACGGGTGCTAAAAAGAGCAGCATCGGCATGTTTTTTACTTCGTTTGGTAGAAATCCACGTGCGCGTTCTGCCAAAAGCACCATTTGCATGCATATCGTGTGGTTTTGCAGAAAACAACGTCCGCGTCTACCAAAAGATCCATGGGCATGCTTGAAACGCGTTTTGGCACAAATCCATGTGCGGGTGCTAAAAAAAGCAGCATTGGCATGCTTTTCGTTTGGTAGAAATCCACGTGCGCGTTCTGCCAAAAGCACCATTTGCATGTATATCGTGTGGTTTTGCAGAAAACAACGTCCGCGTCTACCAAAATATGCATGCGCATGCTTAAAACGCGTTTTGGCACAAATCCACGTGCGGGTGCTAAAAAGAGCAGCATCGGCATGCTTTTCACGTCGTTTGGTAGAAATCCACGTGCGCGTTCTGCCAAAAGCACCATTTGCATGCATATCGTGTGGTTTTACAGAAAACAACGTCTGCGTCTACCAAAAGATGCATGTGCATGCTTAAAACGCCTTTTGGCACAAATCCATGTGCGGGTGCTAAAAAGAGCAGCATGGGCATGCTTTTCACGTCGTTTGGTAGAAATCCACGCGCGCGTTCTGCCAAAAGCACCATTTGCATGCATATCGTGTGGTTTTGCAGAAAACAACGTCCGTGTCTACCAAAAGATGCATGTGCATGCTTAAAACGCGTTTTGGCAGAAATCCATGTGCGGGTGCTAAAAAGAGCAGCTTCGGCATGCTTTTCACGTCGTTTGGTAGAAATCCACGCGCGCGTTCTGCCAAAAGCACCATTTGCATGCATATCGTGTGGTTTTGCAGAAAAGAACGTCCGCGTCTACCAAAAGATGCATGTGCATGCTTAAAACGCGTTTTGGCACACATCCATGTGCGGGTGCCCAAAAGAGCAGCATCGGCATGCTTTTCAAGTCGTTTGGTAGAAATCCACGTGCGCGTTCTGCCAAAAGCACCATTTGCATGCATATCGTGTGGTTTTGCAGAAAACAACGTCCGCGTCTACCAAAAGATGCATGCGCATGCTTAAAACGCGTTTTGGCACAAATCCATGTACGGGTGCTAAAAAGAGCAGCATCGGCATTTTTTTTACGTGGTTTGGTAGAAATCCACGTGCGCGTTCTGCCAAAAGCACCATTTCCATGCATATCGTGTGGTTTTGCAGAAAACAACGTCCGCATCTACCAAAAGATCCATGCGCATGCTTAAAACGCGGTTTGGCACAAATCCCTGTGCAGGTGCTAAAAAGGCAGCATTGGCATACTTTTCACGTCGGTTGGTAGAAATCCACGTGCGCGTTCTGCCAAAAGCACCATTTGCATGCATATCGTGGGGTTTTGCAGAAAACAACGTCCGTGTCTACCAAAAGATGCATGTGCATGCTTAAAACGCGTTTTGGCACAAATCCATGTGCTGGTGCTAAAAAAACCGCTTCGGCATGCTTTTCACGTCGTTTGGTAGAAATCCACGCGCGCGTTCTGCCAAAAGCACCATTTGCATGCATGTCGTGTGGTTTTGCAGAAAACAACGTCCGCGTCTACCAAAAGATGCATGCGCATGCTTAAAACGCGTTTTGGCACAAATCCATGTGCGGGTGCTAAAAAGAGCAGCTTCGGCATGCTTTTCACGTCGTTTGGTAGAAATCCACGCGCGCGTTCTGCCAAAAGCACCATTTGCATGCATATCGTGTGGTTTTGCAGAAAACAATGTCCGCGTCTACCAAAAGATGCATGTGCATGCTTAAAACGCGTTTTGGCACAAATCCATGTGCGGGTGCCTAAAAGAGCAGCATCGGCATGCTTTTCACGTCGTTTGGTAGAAATCAACGTGCGCGTTCTGCCAAAAGCACCATTTGCATGCATATCGTGAAGTTTTGCAGAAAACAACGTCCGCGTCTACCAAAAGATCCATGCGCATGCTTAAAACGCGTTTTGGCACAAACCCACGTGCCGGTGCTAAAAAGAGCAGCATTGGCATGCTTTTCACGTCGTTTGGTAGAAATCCACGTGCGCGTTCTGCCAAAAGCACCATTTGCATGCATATCGTGTGGTTTTGCAGAAAACAACGACCGCGTCTACCAAAAGATGCATGTGCATGCTTAAAACGCATTTTGGCACAAATGCACGTACGGGTGCTAAAAAGAGCAGTATCGGCATGCTTTTCACGTCGTTTGGTAGAAATCCACGTGCGCCTTCTGCCAAAAGCACAATTTGCATGCATATCGTGTGGTTTTGCAGAAAACAACGTCCGCGTCTACCAAAATATGCATGCGCATGCTTAAAACGCGTTTTGGCACAAATCCACGTGCGGGTGCTAAAAAGAGCAGCATCGGCATGCTTTTCACGTCGTTTGGTAGAAATCCACGTGCGCGTTCTGCCAAAAGCACCATTTGCATGCATATCGTGTGGTTTTACAGAAAACAACGTCTGCGTCTACCAAAAGATGCATGTGCATGCTTAAAACGCCTTTTGGCACAAATCCATGTGCGGGTGCTAAAAAGAGCAGCATGGGCATGCTTTTCACGTCGTTTGGTAGAAATCCACGCACGCGTTCTGCCAAAAGCACCATTTGCATGCATATCGTGTGGTTTTGCAGAAAACAACGTCCGTGTCTACCAAAAGATGCATGTGCATGCTTAAAACGCGTTTTGGCAGAAATCCATGTGCGGGTGCTAAAAAGAGCAGCTTCGGCATGCTTTTCACGTCGTTTGGTAGAAATCCACGCGCGCGTTCTGCCAAAAGCACCATTTGCATGCATATCGTGTGGTTTTGCAGAAAAGAACGTCCGCGTCTACCAAAAGATGCATGTGCATGCTTAAAACGCGTTTTGGCACACATCCATGTGCGGGTGCCCAAAAGAGCAGCATCGGCATGCTTTTCAAGTCGTTTGGTAGAAATCCACGTGCGCGTTCTGCCAAAAGCACCATTTGCATGCATATCGTGTGGTTTTGCAGAAAACAACGTCTGCGTCTACCAAAAGATGCATGTGCATGCTTAAAACGCCTTTTGGCACAAATCCATGTGCGGGTGCTAAAAAGAGCAGCTTCGGCATGCTTTTCACGTCGTTTGGTAGAAATCCACGCGCGCGTTGTGCCAAAAGCACCATTTGCATGCATATCGTGTGGTTTTGCAGAAAACAACGTCCGCGTCTACCAAAAGATGCATGTGCATGCTTAAAACGCGTTTTGGCACAAATCCATGTGCGGGTGCTTAAAAGAGCAGCATCGGCGTGCTTTTCACGTCGTTTGGTAGAAATCAACGTGCGCGTTCTGCCAAAAGCACCATTTGCATGCATATCGTGTGGTTTTACAGAAAACAACGTCTGCGTCTACCAAAAGATGCATGTGCATGCTTAAAACGCCTTTTGGCACAAATCCATGTGCGGGTGCTAAAAAGAGCAGCATGGGCATGCTTTTCACGTCGTTTGGTAGAAATCCACGCGCGCGTTCTGCCAAAAGCACCATTTGCATGCATATTGTGTGGTTTTGCAGAAAACAACGTCCGTGTCTACCAAAAGATGCATGTGCATGCTTAAAACGCGTTTTGGCACAAATCCATGTGCGGGTGCTAAAAAGAGCAGCTTCGGCATGCTTTTCACGTCGTTTGGTAGAAATCCACGCGCGCGTTCTGCCAAAAGCACCATTTGCATGCATATCGTGTGGTTTTGCAGAAAAGAACGTCCGCGTCTACCAAAAGATGCATGTGCATGCTTAAAACGCGTTTTGGCACAAATCCATGTACGGGTGCTAAAAAGAGCAGCATCGGCATGTTTTTTACGTCGTTTGGTAGAAATCCACGTGCGCGTTCTGCCAAAAGCACCATTTGCATGCATATCGTGTGGTTTTGCAGAAAACAACGTCCGCATCTACCAAAAGATCCATGCGCATGCTTAAAACGCGCTTTGGCACAAATCCCTGTGCGGGTGCTAAAAAGGCAGCATTGGCATACTTTTCACGTCGTTTGGTAGAAATCCACGTGCGCGTTCTGCCAAAAGCACCATTTGCATGCATATCGTGTGGTTTTGCAGAAAACAACGTCCGTGTCTACCAAAAGATGCATGTGCATGCTTAAAACGCGTTTTGGCACAAATCCATGTGCTGGTGCTAAAAAGAGCAGCTTCGGCATGCTTTTCACGTCGTTTGGTAGAAATCCACGCGCGCGTTCTGCCAAAAGCACCATTTGCATGCATGTCGTGTGGTTTTGCAGAAAACAACGTCCGCGTCTACCAAAAGATGCATGTGCATGCTTAAAACGCGTTTTGGCACAAATCCATGTGCGGGTGCTAAAAAGAGGAGCATCGGCATGCTTTTCACGTCGTTTGGTAGAAATCCACGTGCGCGTTCTGCCAAAAGCACCATTTGCATGCATATCGTGTGGTTTTGCAGAAAACAACGTCCGCGTCTACCTAAAGATGCATGCGCATGCTTAAAACGCGTTTTGGCACAAATCCATGTGCGGGTGCTAAAAAGAGCAGCTTCGGCATGCTTTTCACGTCGTTTGGTAGAAATCCACGCGCGCGTTCTGCCAAAAGCACCATTTGCATGCATATCGTGTGGTTTTGCAGAAAACAATGTCCGCGTCTACCAAAAGATGCATGTGCATGCTTAAAACGCGTTTTGGCACAAATCCATGTGCGGGTGCTTAAAAGAGCAGCATCGGCATGCTTTTCACGTCGTTTGGTAGAAATCAACGTGCGCGTTCTGCCAAAAGCACCATTTGCATGCATATCGTGTGGTTTTACAGAAAACAACGTCTGCGTCTACCAAAAGATGCATGTGCATGCTTAAAACGCCTTTTGGCACAAATCCATGTGCGGGTGCTAAAAAGAGCAGCATCGGCATTCTTTTCACGTCGTTTGGTAGAAATCCACGCGCGCGTTCTGCCAAAAGCACCATTTGCATGCATATCGTGTGGTTTTGCAGAAAACAACGTCCGTGTCTACCAAAAGATGCATGTGCATGCTTAAAACGCGTTTTGGCACAAATCCATGTGCGGGTGCTAAAAAGAGCAGCTTCGGCATGCTTTCCACGTCGTTTGGTAGAAATCCACGCGCGCGTTCTGCCAAAAGCACCATTTGCATGCATATCGTGTGGTTTTGCAGAAAAGAACGTCCGCGTCTACCAAAAGATGCATGTGCATGCTTAAAACGCGTTTTGGCACACATCCATGTGCGGGTGCTAAAAAGAGGAGCATCGGCATGCTTTTCACGTCGTGTGGTAGAAATCCACGTGCGCGTTCTGCCAAAAGCACCATTTGCATGCATATCGTGTGGTTTTGCAGAAAACAACGACCGCGTCTACCAAAAGATGCATGTGCATGCTTAAAACGCGTTTTGGCACAAATGCACGTACGGGTGCTAAAAAGAGCAGTATCGGCATGCTTTTCACGTCGTTTGGTAGAAATCCACGTGCGCGTTCTGCCAAAAGCACCATTTGCATGCATATCGTGTGGTTTTGCAGAAAACGTCTGCGTCTACCAAAAGATGCATGTGCATGCTTAAAACGCGTTTTGGCACAAATCCATGTACGGGTGCTAAAAAGAGCAGCATCGGCATGTTTTTTACGTCGTTTGGTAGAAATCCACGTGCGCGTTCTGCCAAAAGCACCATTTGCATGCATATCGTGTGGTTTTGCAGAAAACAACGTCCGCGTCTACCAAAAGATCCATGCGCATGCTTAAAACGCGTTTTGGCACAAATCCCTGTGCGGGTGCTAAAAAGAGCAGCATTGGCATGCTTTTCACGTCGTTTGGTAGAAATCCACGTGCGCGTTCTGCCAAAAGCCCCATTTGTATGCATAACGTGTGGTTTTGCAGAAAACAACGTCCGCATCTATCAAAAGATGCATGTGCATGCTTAAAACGCGTTTTGGCACAAATCCATGTGCGGGTGCTAAAAAGAGCAGCATCGGCATGCTTTTCACGTCGTTTGGTAGAAATCCACGTGCGCGTTCTGCCAAAAGCACCATTTGCATGCATATCGTGTGGTTTTGCAGAAAACAACGTCCGCTTCTAGCAAAAGATGCATGTGCATGCTTAAAACGCGTTTTGGCACAAATCCATGTGCGGATGCTAAAAAGAGCAGCATCGGCATGCTTTTCACGTCGTTTGGTAGAAATCCACGTGCGCGTTCTGCCAAAAGCACCATTTGCATGCATATCGTGTGGTTTTGCAGAAAACAACGTCCGCGTCTACCAAAAGATGCATGCGCATGCTTAAAACGCGTTTTGGCACAAATCCATGTACGGGTGCTAAAAAGAGCAGCATCGGCATGTTTTTTACGTCGTTTGGTAGAAATCCACGTGCGCGTTCTGCCAAAAGCACCATTTGCATGCATATCGTGTGGTTTTGCAGAAAACAACGTCCGCGTCTACCAAAAGATCCATGCGCATGCTTAAAACGCGTTTTGGCACAAATCCCTGTGCGGGTGCTAAAAAGAGCAGCATTGGCATGCTTTTCACGTCGTTTGGTAGAAATCCACGTGTGCGTTCTGCCAAAAGCCGCTTTTGTATGCATATCGTGTGGTTTTGCAGAAAACAACGTCCGCTTCTAGCAAAAGATGCATGTGCATGCTTAAAACGCGTTTTGGCACAAATCCATGTGCGGGTGCTAAAAAGAGCAGCATCGGCATGCTTTTCACGTCGTTTGGTAGAAATCCACGCGCGCGTTCTGCCAAAAGCTCCATTTGCATGCATATCGTGTGGTTTTGCAGAAAACAACGTCCGTGTCTACCAAAAGATTCATGTGCATGCTTAAAACGCGTTTTGGCACAAATCCATGTGCGGGTGCGAAAAAGAGCAGCTTCGGCATGCTTTTCACGTCGTTTGGTAGAAATCCACGTGCGCGTTCTGCCAAAAGCCCCTTTTGTATGCATATCGTGTGGTTTTGCAGAAAACAACGTCCGCTTCTAGCAAAAGATGCATGTGCATGCTTAAAACGCGTTTTGGCACAAATCCATGTGCGGGTGCTAAAAAGAGCAGCATCGGCATGCTTTTCACGTCGTTTGGTAGAAATCCACGCGCGCGTTCTGCCAAAAGCTCCATTTGCATGCATATCGTGTGGTTTTGCAGAAAACAACGTCAGTGTCTACCAAAAGATTCATGTGCATGCTTAAAACGCGTTTTGGCACAAATCCATGTGCGGGTGCTAAAAAGAGCAGCTTCGGCATGCTTTTCACGTCGTTTGGTAGAAATCCACGCGCGCGTTCTGTCAAAAGCACCATTTGCATGCATATCGTGTGGTTTTGCAGAAAACAACGTCCGCGTCTACCAAAAGATGCATGCGCATGCTTAAAACGCGTTTTGGCACAAATCCATGTACGGGTGCTAAAAAGAGCAGCATCGGCATGTTTTTTACTTCGTTTGGTAGAAATCCACGTGCGCGTTCTGCCAAAAGCACCATTTGCATGCATATCGTGTGGTTTTGCAGAAAACAACGTCCGCGTCTACCAAAAGATCCATGGGCATGCTTGAAACGCGTTTTGGCACAAATCCATGTGCGGGTGCTAAAAAAAGCAGCATTGGCATGCTTTTCGTTTGGTAGAAATCCACGTGCGCGTTCTGCCAAAAGCACCATTTGCATGTATATCGTGTGGTTTTGCAGAAAACAACGTCCGCGTCTACCAAAATATGCATGCGCATGCTTAAAACGCGTTTTGGCACAAATCCACGTGCGGGTGCTAAAAAGAGCAGCATCGGCATGCTTTTCACGTCGTTTGGTAGAAATCCACGTGCGCGTTCTGCCAAAAGCACCATTTGCATGCATATCGTGTGGTTTTACAGAAAACAACGTCTGCGTCTACCAAAAGATGCATGTGCATGCTTAAAACGCCTTTTGGCACAAATCCATGTGCGGGTGCTAAAAAGAGCAGCATGGGCATGCTTTTCACGTCGTTTGGTAGAAATCCACGCGCGCGTTCTGCCAAAAGCACCATTTGCATGCATATCGTGTGGTTTTGCAGAAAACAACGTCCGTGTCTACCAAAAGATGCATGTGCATGCTTAAAACGCGTTTTGGCAGAAATCCATGTGCGGGTGCTAAAAAGAGCAGCTTCGGCATGCTTTTCACGTCGTTTGGTAGAAATCCACGCGCGCGTTCTGCCAAAAGCACCATTTGCATGCATATCGTGTGGTTTTGCAAAAAAGAACGTCCGCGTCTACCAAAAGATGCATGTGCATGCTTAAAACGCGTTTTGGCACACATCCATGTGCGGGTGCCCAAAAGAGCAGCATCGGCATGCTTTTCAAGTCGTTTGGTAGAAATCCACGTGCGCGTTCTGCCAAAAGCACCATTTGCATGCATATCGTGTGGTTTTGCAGAAAACAACGTCCGCGTCTACCAAAAGATGCATGCGCATGCTTAAAACGCGTTTTGGCACAAATCCATGTACGGGTGCTAAAAAGAGCAGCATCGGCATTTTTTTTACGTGGTTTGGTAGAAATCCACGTGCGCGTTCTGCCAAAAGCACCATTTCCATGCATATCGTGTGGTTTTGCAGAAAACAACGTCCGCATCTACCAAAAGATCCATGCGCATGCTTAAAACGCGGTTTGGCACAAATCCCTGTGCAGGTGCTAAAAAGGCAGCATTGGCATACTTTTCACGTCGGTTGGTAGAAATCCACGTGCGCGTTCTGCCAAAAGCACCATTTGCATGCATATCGTGGGGTTTTGCAGAAAACAACGTCCGTGTCTACCAAAAGATGCATGTGCATGCTTAAAACGCGTTTTGGCACAAATCCATGTGCTGGTGCTAAAAAAACCGCTTCGGCATGCTTTTCACGTCGTTTGGTAGAAATCCACGCGCGCGTTCTGCCAAAAGCACCATTTGCATGCATGTCGTGTGGTTTTGCAGAAAACAACGTCCGCGTCTACCAAAAGATGCATGCGCATGCTTAAAACGCGTTTTGGCACAAATCCATGTGCGGGTGCTAAAAAGAGCAGCTTCGGCATGCTTTTCACGTCGTTTGGTAGAAATCCACGCGCGCGTTCTGCCAAAAGCACCATTTGCATGCATATCGTGTGGTTTTGCAGAAAACAATGTCCGCGTCTACCAAAAGATGCATGTGCATGCTTAAAACGCGTTTTGGCACAAATCCATGTGCGGGTGCCTAAAAGAGCAGCATCGGCATGCTTTTCACGTCGTTTGGTAGAAATCAACGTGCGCGTTCTGCCAAAAGCACCATTTGCATGCATATCGTGAAGTTTTGCAGAAAACAACGTCCGCGTCTACCAAAAGATCCATGCGCATGCTTAAAACGCGTTTTGGCACAAACCCACGTGCCGGTGCTAAAAAGAGCAGCATTGGCATGCTTTTCACGTCGTTTGGTAGAAATCCACGTGCGCGTTCTGCCAAAAGCACCATTTGCATGCATATCGTGTGGTTTTGCAGAAAACAACGACCGCGTCTACCAAAAGATGCATGTGCATGCTTAAAACGCATTTTGGCACAAATGCACGTACGGGTGCTAAAAAGAGCAGTATCGGCATGCTTTTCACGTCGTTTGGTAGAAATCCACGTGCGCCTTCTGCCAAAAGCACAATTTGCATGCATATCGTGTGGTTTTGCAGAAAACAACGTCCGCGTCTACCAAAATATGCATGCGCATGCTTAAAACGCGTTTTGGCACAAATCCACGTGCGGGTGCTAAAAAGAGCAGCATCGGCATGCTTTTCACGTCGTTTGGTAGAAATCCACGTGCGCGTTCTGCCAAAAGCACCATTTGCATGCATATCGTGTGGTTTTACAGAAAACAACGTCTGCGTCTACCAAAAGATGCATGTGCATGCTTAAAACGCCTTTTGGCACAAATCCATGTGCGGGTGCTAAAAAGAGCAGCATGGGCATGCTTTTCACGTCGTTTGGTAGAAATCCACGCACGCGTTCTGCCAAAAGCACCATTTGCATGCATATCGTGTGGTTTTGCAGAAAACAACGTCCGTGTCTACCAAAAGATGCATGTGCATGCTTAAACGCGTTTTGGCAGAAATCCATGTGCGGGTGCTAAAAAGAGCAGCTTCGGCATGCTTTTCACGTCGTTTGGTAGAAATCCACGCGCGCGTTCTGCCAAAAGCACCATTTGCATGCATATCGTGTGGTTTTGCAGAAAAGAACGTCCGCGTCTACCAAAAGATGCATGTGCATGCTTAAAACGCGTTTTGGCACACATCCATGTGCGGGTGCCCAAAAGAGCAGCATCGGCATGCTTTTCAAGTCGTTTGGTAGAAATCCACGTGCGCGTTCTGCCAAAAGCACCATTTGCATGCATATCGTGTGGTTTTGCAGAAAACAACGTCCGCGTCTACCAAAAGATGCATGCGCATGCTTAAAACGCGTTTTGGCACAAATCCATGTACGGGTGCTAAAAAGAGCAGCATCGGCATTTTTTTTACGTGGTTTGGTAGAAATCCACGTGCGCGTTCTGCCAAAAGCACCATTTGCATGCATATCGTGTGGTTTTGCAGAAAACAACGTCCGCATCTACCAAAAGATCCATGCGCATGCTTAAAACGCGGTTTGGCACAAATCCCTGTGCAGGTGCTAAAAAGGCAGCATTGGCATACTTTTCACGTCGGTTGGTAGAAATCCACGTGCGCGTTCTGCCAAAAGCACCATTTGCATGCATATCGTGGGGTTTTGCAGAAAACAACGTCCGTGTCTACCAAAAGATGCATGTGCATGCTTAAAACGCGTTTTGGCACAAATCCATGTGCTGGTGCTAAAAAAAAACCGCTTCGGCATGCTTTTCACGTCGTTTGGTAGAAATCCACGCGCGCGTTCTGCCAAAAGCACCATTTGCATGCATGTCGTGTGGTTTTGCAGAAAACAACGTCCGCGTCTACCAAAAGATGCATGCGCATGCTTAAAACGCGTTTTGGCACAAATCCATGTGCGGGTGCTAAAAAGAGCAGCTTCGGCATGCTTTTCACGTCGTTTGGTAGAAATCCACGCGCGCGTTCTGCCAAAGCACCATTTGCATGCATATCGTGTGGTTTTGCAGAAAACAATGTCCGCGTCTACCAAAAGATGCATGTGCATGCTTAAAACGCGTTTTGGCACAAATCCATGTGCGGGTGCCTAAAAGAGCAGCATCGGCATGCTTTTCACGTCGTTTGGTAGAAATCAACGTGCGCGTTCTGCCAAAAGCACCATTTGCATGCATATCGTGAAGTTTTGCAGAAAACAACGTCCGCGTCTACCAAAAGATCCATGCGCATGCTTAAAACGCGTTTTGGCACAAACCCACGTGCCGGTGCTAAAAAGAGCAGCATTGGCATGCTTTTCAAGTCGTTTGGTAGAAATCCACGTGCGCGTTCTGCCAAAAGCACCATTTGCATGCATATCGTGTGGTTTTGCAGAAAACAACGACCGCGTCTACCAAAAGATGCATGTGCATGCTTAAAACGCATTTTGGCACAAATGCACGTACGGGTGCTAAAAGAGCAGTATCGGCATGCTTTTCACGTCGTTTGGTAGAAATCCACGTGCGCCTTCTGCCAAAAGCACAATTTGCATGCATATCGTGTGGTTTTGCAGAAAACAACGTCCGCGTCTACCAAAATATGCATGCGCATGCTTAAAACGCGTTTTGGCACAAATCCACGTGCGGGTGCTAAAAAGAGCAGCATCGGCATGCTTTTCACGTCGTTTGGTAGAAATCCACGTGCGCGTTCTGCCAAAAGCACCATTTGCATGCATATCGTGTGGTTTTACAGAAAACAACGTCTGCGTCTACCAAAAGATGCATGTGCATGCTTAAAACGCCTTTTGGCACAAATCCATGTGCGGGTGCTAAAAAGAGCAGCATCGGCATGCTTTTCACGTCGTTTGGTAGAAATCCACGCGCGCGTTCTGCCAAAAGCACCATTTGCATGCATATCGTGTGGTTTTGCAGAAAACAACGTCCGTGTCTACCAAAAGATGCATGTGCATGCTTAAAACGCGTTTTGGCACAAATCCATGTGCGGGTGCTAAAAAGAGCAGCTTCGGCATGCTTTTCACGTCGTTTGGTAGAAATCCACGTGCGCGTTCTGCCAAAAGCACCATTTGCATGCATATCGTGTGGTTTTGCAGAAAACAACGTCCGCGTCTACCAAAAGATGCATGCGCATGCTTAAAACGCCTTTTGGCACAAATCCATGTGCGGGTGCTAAAAAGAGCAGCTTCGGCATGCTTTTCACGTCGTTTGGTAGAAATCCACGCGCGCGTTGTGCCAAAAGCACCATTTGCATGCATATCGTGTGGTTTTGCAGAAAACAACGTCCGCGTCTACCAAAAGATGCATGTGCATGCTTAAAACGCGTTTTGGCACAAATCCATGTGCGGGTGCTTAAAAGAGCAGCATCGGCATGCTTTTCACGTCGTTTGGTAGAAATCCACGTGCGCGTTCTGCCAAAAGCACCATTTGCATGCATATCGTGTGGTTTTACAGAAAACAACGTCTGCGTCTACCAAAAGATGCATGTGCATGCTTAAAACGCCTTTTGGCACAAATCCATGTGCGGGTGCTAAAAAGAGCAGCATGGGCATGCTTTTCACGTCGTTTGGTAGAAATCCACGTGCGCGTTCTGCCAAAAGCACCATTTGCATGCATATCGTGTGGTTTTGCAGAAAACAACGACCGCGTCTACCAAAAGATGCATGTGCATGCTTAAAACGCGTTTTGGCACAAATGCACGTACGGGTGCTAAAAAGAGCAGTATCGGCATGCTTTTCACGTCGTTTGGTAGAAATCCACGTGCGCGTTCTGCCAAAAGCACCATTTGCATGCATATCGTGTGGTTTTGCTGAAAACGTCTGCGTCTACCAAAAGATGCATGTGCATGCTTAAAACGCGTTTTGGCACAAATCCATGTACGGGTGCTAAAAAGAGCAGCATCGGCATGTTTTTTACGTCGTTTGGTAGAAATCCACGTGCGCGTTCTGCCAAAAGCACCATTTGCATGCATATCGTGTGGTTTTGCAGAAAACAACGTCCGCGTCTACCAAAAGATCCATGCGCATGCTTAAAACGCGTTTTGGCACAAATCCCTGTGCGGGTGCTAAAAAGAGCAGCATTGGCATGCTTTTCACGTCGTTTGGTAGAAATCCACGTGCGCGTTCTGCCAAAAGCCCCATTTGTATGCATAACGTGTGGTTTTGCAGAAAACAACGTCCGCGTCTACCAAAAGATGCATGTGCATGCTTAAAACGCGTTTTGGCACAAATCCATGTGCGGGTGCTAAAAAGAGCAGCATCGGCATGCTTTTCACGTCGTTTGGTAGAAATCCACGTGCGCGTTCTGCCAAAAGCACCATTTGCATGCATATCGTGTGGTTTTGCAGAAGACAACGTCCGCTTCTAGCAAAAGATGCATGTGCATGCTTAAAACGCGTTTTGGCACAAATCCATGTGCGGGTGCTAAAAAGAGCAGCATCGGCATGCTTTTCACGTCGTTTGGTAGAAATCCACGTGCGCGTTCTGCCAAAAGCACCATTTGCATGCATATCGTGTGGTTTTGCAGAAAACAACGTCCGCGTCTACCAAAAGATGCATGCGCATTCTTAAAACGCGTTTTGGCACAAATCCATGTACGGGTGCTAAAAAGAGCAGCATCGGCATGTTTTTTACGTCGTTTGGTAGAAATCCACGTGCGCGTTCTGCCAAAAGCACCATTTGCATGCATATCGTGTGGTTTTGCAGAAAACAACGTCCGCGTCTACCAAACGATCCATGCGCATGCTTAAAACGCGTTTTGGCACAAATCCCTGTGCGGGTGCTAAAAAGAGCAGCATTGGCATGCTTTTCACGTCGTTTGGTAGAAATCCACGTGCGCGTTCTGCCAAAAGCCCCTTTTGTATGCATATCGTGTGGTTTTGCAGAAAACAACGTCCGCGTCTACCAAAAGATGCATGCGCATTCTTAAAACGCGTTTTGGCACAAATCCATGTACGGGTGCTAAAAAGAGCAGCATCGGCATGTTTTTTACGTCGTTTGGTAAAAATCCACGTGCGCGTTCTGCCAAAAGCACCATTTGCATGCATATCGTGTGGTTTTGCAGAAAACAACGTCCGCGTCTACCAAACGATCCATGCGCATGCTTAAAACGCGTTTTGGCACAAATCCCTGTGCGGGTGCTAAAAAGAGCAGCATTGGCATGCTTTTCACGTCGTTTGGTAGAAATCCACGCGCGCGTTCTGCCAAAAGCACCATTTGCATGCATGTCGTGTGGTTTTGCAGAAAACAACGTCCGCGTCTACCAAAAGATGCATGCGCATGCTTAAAACGCGTTTTGGCACAAATCCATGTGCGGGTGCTAAAAAGAGCAGCTTCGGCATGCTTTTCACGTCGTTTGGTAGAAATCCACGCGCGCGTTCTGCCAAAAGCACCATTTGCATGCATATCGTGTGGTTTTGCAGAAAACAATGTCCGCGTCTACCAAAAGATGCATGTGCATGCTTAAAACGCGTTTTGGCACAAATCCATGTGCGGGTGCCTAAAAGAGCAGCATCGGCATGCTTTTCACGTCGTTTGGTAGAAATCAACGTGCGCGTTCTGCCAAAAGCACCATTTGCATGCATATCGTGAAGTTTTGCAGAAAACAACGTCCGCGTCTACCAAAAGATCCATGCGCATGCTTAAAACGCGTTTTGGCACAAACCCACGTGCCGGTGCTAAAAAGAGCAGCATTGGCATGCTTTTCAAGTCGTTTGGTAGAAATCCACGTGCGCGTTCTGCCAAAAGCACCATTTGCATGCATATCGTGTGGTTTTGCAGAAAACAACGACCGCGTCTACCAAAAGATGCATGTGCATGCTTAAAACGCATTTTGGCACAAATGCACGTACGGGTGCTAAAAAGAGCAGTATCGGCATGCTTTTCACGTCGTTTGGTAGAAATCCACGTGCGCCTTCTGCCAAAAGCACAATTTGCATGCATATCGTGTGGTTTTGCAGAAAACAACGTCCGCGTCTACCAAAATATGCATGCGCATGCTTAAAACGCGTTTTGGCACAAATCCACGTGCGGGTGCTAAAAAGAGCAGCATCGGCATGCTTTTCACGTCGTTTGGTAGAAATCCACGTGCGCGTTCTGCCAAAAGCACCATTTGCATGCATATCGTGTGGTTTTACAGAAAACAACGTCTGCGTCTACCAAAAGATGCATGTGCATGCTTAAAACGCCTTTTGGCACAAATCCATGTGCGGGTGCTAAAAAGAGCAGCATCGGCATGCTTTTCACGTCGTTTGGTAGAAATCCACGCGCGCGTTCTGCCAAAAGCACCATTTGCATGCATATCGTGTGGTTTTGCAGAAAACAACGTCCGTGTCTACCAAAAGATGCATGTGCATGCTTAAAACGCGTTTTGGCACAAATCCATGTGCGGGTGCTAAAAAGAGCAGCTTCGGCATGCTTTTCACGTCGTTTGGTAGAAATCCACGTGCGCGTTCTGCCAAAAGCACCATTTGCATGCATATCGTGTGGTTTTGCAGAAAACAACGTCCGCGTCTACCAAAAGATGCATGCGCATGCTTAAAACGCCTTTTGGCACAAATCCATGTGCGGGTGCTAAAAAGAGCAGCTTCGGCATGCTTTTCACGTCGTTTGGTAGAAATCCACGCGCGCGTTGTGCCAAAAGCACCATTTGCATGCATATCGTGTGGTTTTGCAGAAAACAACGTCCGCGTCTACCAAAAGATGCATGTGCATGCTTAAAACGCGTTTTGGCACAAATCCATGTGCGGGTGCTTAAAAGAGCAGCATCGGCATGCTTTTCACGTCGTTTGGTAGAAATCCACGTGCGCGTTCTGCCAAAAGCACCATTTGCATGCATATCGTGTGGTTTTACAGAAAACAACGTCTGCGTCTACCAAAAGATGCATGTGCATGCTTAAAACGCCTTTTGGCACAAATCCATGTGCGGGTGCTAAAAAGAGCAGCATGGGCATGCTTTTCACGTCGTTTGGTAGAAATCCACGTGCGCGTTCTGCCAAAAGCACCATTTGCATGCATATCGTGTGGTTTTGCAGAAAACAACGACCGCGTCTACCAAAAGATGCATGTGCATGCTTAAAACGCGTTTTGGCACAAATGCACGTACGGGTGCTAAAAAGAGCAGTATCGGCATGCTTTTCACGTCGTTTGGTAGAAATCCACGTGCGCGTTCTGCCAAAAGCACCATTTGCATGCATATCGTGTGGTTTTGCTGAAAACGTCTGCGTCTACCAAAAGATGCATGTGCATGCTTAAAACGCGTTTTGGCACAAATCCATGTACGGGTGCTAAAAAGAGCAGCATCGGCATGTTTTTTACGTCGTTTGGTAGAAATCCACGTGCGCGTTCTGCCAAAAGCACCATTTGCATGCATATCGTGTGGTTTTGCAGAAAACAACGTCCGCGTCTACCAAAAGATCCATGCGCATGCTTAAAACGCGTTTTGGCACAAATCCCTGTGCGGGTGCTAAAAAGAGCAGCATTGGCATGCTTTTCACGTCGTTTGGTAGAAATCCACGTGCGCGTTCTGCCAAAAGCCCCATTTGTATGCATAACGTGTGGTTTTGCAGAAAACAACGTCCGCGTCTACCAAAAGATGCATGTGCATGCTTAAAACGCGTTTTGGCACAAATCCATGTGCGGGTGCTAAAAAGAGCAGCATCGGCATGCTTTTCACGTCGTTTGGTAGAAATCCACGTGCGCGTTCTGCCAAAAGCACCATTTGCATGCATATCGTGTGGTTTTGCAGAAGACAACGTCCGCTTCTAGCAAAAGATGCATGTGCATGCTTAAAACGCGTTTTGGCACAAATCCATGTGCGGGTGCTAAAAAGAGCAGCATCGGCATGCTTTTCACGTCGTTTGGTAGAAATCCACGTGCGCGTTCTGCCAAAAGCACCATTTGCATGCATATCGTGTGGTTTTGCAGAAAACAACGTCCGCGTCTACCAAAAGATGCATGCGCATTCTTAAAACGCGTTTTGGCACAAATCCATGTACGGGTGCTAAAAAGAGCAGCATCGGCATGTTTTTTACGTCGTTTGGTAGAAATCCACGTGCGCGTTCTGCCAAAAGCACCATTTGCATGCATATCGTGTGGTTTTGCAGAAAACAACGTCCGCGTCTACCAAACGATCCATGCGCATGCTTAAAACGCGTTTTGGCACAAATCCCTGTGCGGGTGCTAAAAAGAGCAGCATTGGCATGCTTTTCACGTCGTTTGGTAGAAATCCACGTGCGCGTTCTGCCAAAAGCCCCTTTTGTATGCATATCGTGTGGTTTTGCAGAAAACAACGTCCGCTTCTAGCAAAAGATGCATGTGCGTGCTTAAAACGCGTTTTGGCACAAATCCATGTGCGGGTGCTAAAAAGAGCAGCATCGGCATGCTTTTCACGTCGTTTGGTAAAAATCCACGCGCGCGTTCTGCCAAAAGCTCCATTTGCATGCATATCGTGTGGTTTTGCAGAAAACAACGTCCGTGTCTACCAAAAGATTCATGTGCATGCTTAAAACGCGTTTTGGCACAAATCCATGTGCGGGTGCTAAAAAGAGCAGCTTCGGCATGCTTTTCACGTCGTTTGGTAGAAATCCACGCGCGCGTTCTGCCAAAAGCACCATTTGCATGCATATCGTGTGGTTTTGCAGAAAACAACGTCCGCGTCTACCAAAAGATGCATGCGCATGCTTAAAACGCGTTTTGGCACAAATCCATGTACGGGTGCTAAAAAGAGCAGCATCGGCATGTTTTTTACGTCGTTTGGTAGAAATCCACGTGCGCGTTCTGCCAAAAGCACCATTTGCATACATATCGTGTGGTTTTGCAGAAAACAACGTCCGCGTCTACCAAAAGATCCATGCTCATGCTTAAAACGCGTTTTGGCGCAAATCCGTGTGCGGGTGCTAAAAAGAGCAGCATTGGCATGCTTTTCACGTCGTTTGGTAGAAATCCACGTGCGCGTTCTGCCAAAAGCCCCATTTGTATGCATATCGTGTGGTTTTGCAGAAAAGAACGTCCGCGTCTACCAAAAGATGCATGTGCATGCTTAAAACGCGTTTTGGCACAAATCCATGTGCGGGTGCTAAAAAGAGCAGCATCGGCATGCTTTTCACGTCGTTTGGTAGAAATCCACGTGCGCGTTCTGCCAAAAGCACCATTTGCATGCATATCGTGTGGTTTTGCAGAAAACAACGTCCGCTTCTAGCAAAAGGTGCATGTGCATGCTTAAAACGCGTTTTGGCACAAATCCATGTGCTGGTGCTAAAAAGAGCAGTATCGGCATGCTTTTCACGTCGTTTGGTAGAAATCCACGTGCGCGTTCTGCCAAAAGCACCATTTGCATGCATATCGTGTGGTTTTGCAGAAAACAACGTCCGCGTCTACCAAAATATGCATGCGCATGCTTAAAATGCGTTTTGGCACAAATCCACGTGCGGGTGCTAAAAAGAGCAGCATCGGCATGCTTTTCACGTCGTTTGGTAGAAATCCACGTGCGCGTTCTGCCAAAAGCCCCTTTTGTATGCATATCGTGTGGTTTTGCAGAAAACAACGTCCGCTTCTAGCAAAAGGTGCATGTGCATGCTTAAAACGCGTTTTGGCACAAATCCATGTGCGGGTGCTAAAAAGAGCAGCTTCGGCATGCTTTTCACGTCGTTTGGTAGAAATCCACGTGCGCGTTCTGCCAAAAGCACCATTTGCATGCATATCGTGTGGTTTTGCAGAAAACAACGTCCGCGTCTACCAAAATATGCATGCGCATGCTTAAAACGCGTTTGGCACAAATCCACGTGCGGGTGCTAAAAAGAGCAGCATCGG
Organism: Dermacentor variabilis; assembly: GCF_050947875.1. Lineage (NCBI taxonomy): Eukaryota > Metazoa > Arthropoda > Arachnida > Ixodida > Ixodidae > Dermacentor > Dermacentor variabilis. Next base: position 186,430 of record NW_027460753.1, on the reverse strand, counting down.
CATGCTTTTCACGTCGTTTGGCAGAAATCCACGTGCGCGTTCTGCCAAAAGCACCATTTGCATGCATATCGTGTGGTTTTACAGAAAACAACGTCTGCGTCTACCAAAAGATGCATGTGCATGCTTAAAACGCCTTTTGGCACAAATCCATGTGCGGGTGCTAAAAAGAGCAGCATGGGCATGCTTTTCACGTCGTTTGGTAGAAATCCACGCGCGCGTTCTGCCAAAAGCACCATTTGCATGCATATCGTGTGGTTTTGCAGAAAACAACGTCCGTGTCTACCAAAAGATGCATGTGCATGCTTAAAACGCGTTTTGGCACAAATCCATGTGCGGGTGCTAAAAAGAGCAGCTTCGGCATGCTTTTCACGTCGTTTGGTAGAAATCCACGCGCGCGTTCTGCCAAAGCACCATTTGCATGCATATCGTGTGGTTTTGCAGAAAAGAACGTCCGCGTCTACCAAAAGATGCATGTGCATGCTTAAAACGCGTTTTGGCACACATCCATGTGCGGGTGCCCAAAAGAGCAGCATCGGCATGCTTTTCACGTCGTTTGGTAGAAATCCACGTGCGCGTTCTGCCAAAAGCACCATTTGCATGCATATCGTGTGGTTTTGCAGAAAACAACGACCGCGTCTACCAAAAGATGCATGTGCATGCTTAAAACGCGTTTTGGCACAAATGCACGTACGGGTGCTAAAAAGAGCAGTATCGGCATGCTTTTCACGTCGTTTGGTAGAAATCCACGTGCGCGTTCTGCCAAAAGCACCATTTGCATGCATATCGTGTGGTTTTGCTGAAAACGTCTGCGTCTACCAAAAGATGCATGTGCATGCTTAAAACGCGTTTTGGCACAAATCCATGTACGGGTGCTAAAAAGAGCAGCATCGGCATGTTTTTTACGTCGTTTGGTAGAAATCCACGTGCGCGTTCTGCCAAAAGCACCATTTGCATGCATATCGTGTGGTTTTGCAGAAAACAACGTCCGCGTCTACCAAAAGATCCATGCGCATGCTTAAAACGCGTTTTGGCACAAATCCCTGTGCGGGTGCTAAAAAGAGCAGCATTGGCATGCTTTTCACGTCGTTTGGTAGAAATCCACGTGCGCGTTCTGCCAAAAGCCCCATTTGTATGCATAACGTGTGGTTTTGCCGAAAACAACGTCCGCGTCTACCAAAAGATGCATGTGTATGCTTAAAACGCGTTTTGGCACAAATCCATGTGCGGGTGCTAAAAAGAGCAGCATCGGCATGCTTTTCACGTCGTTTGGTAGAAATCCACGTGCGCGTTCTGCCAAAAGCACCATTTGCATGCGTATCGTGTGGTTTTGCAGAAAACAACGTCCGCTTCTAGCAAAAGATGCATGTGCATGCTTAAAACGCGTTTTGGCACAAATCCATGTGCGGGTGCTAAAAAGAGCAGCATCGGCATGCTTTTCACGTCGTTTGGTAGAAATCCACGTGCGCGTTCTGCCAAAAGCACCATTTGCATGCATATCGTGTGGTTTTGCAGAAAACAACGTCCGCGTCTACCAAAAGATGCATGCGCATTCTTAAAACGCGTTTTGGCACAAATCCATGTACGGGTGCTAAAAAGAGCAGCATCGGCATGTTTTTTACGTCGTTTGGTAGAAATCCACGTGCGCGTTCTGCCAAAAGCACCATTTGCATGCATATCGTGTGGTTTTGCAGAAAGCAACGTCCGCGTCTACCAAAAGATCCATGCGCATGCTTAAAACGCTTTTTGGCACAAATCCCTGTGCGGGTGCTAAAAAGAGCAGCATTGGCATGCTTTTCACGTCGTTTGGTAGAAATCCACGTGCGCGTTCTGCCAAAAGCCCCTTTTGTATGCATATCGTGTGGTTTTGCAGAAAACAACGTCCGCTTCTAGCAAAAGATGCATGTGCATGCTTAAAACGCGTTTTGGCACAAATCCATGTGCGGGTGCTAAAAAGAGCAGCATCGGCATGCTTTTCACGTCGTTTGGTAGAAATCCACGCGCGCGTTCTGCCAAAAGCTCCATTTGCATGCATATCGTGTGGTTTTGCAGAAAACAACGTCCGTGTCTACCAAATGATTCATGTGCATGCTTTAAACGCGTTTTGGCACAAATCCATGTGCGGGTGCTAAAAAGAGCAGCTTCGGCATGCTTTTCACGTCGTTTGGTAGAAATCCACGCGCGCGTTCTGCCAAAAGCACCATTTGCATGCATATCGTGTGGTTTTGCAGAAAACAACGTCCGCGTCTACCTAAAGATGCATGCGCATGCTTAAAACGCGTTTTGGCACAAATCCATGTACGGGTGCTAAAAAGAGCAGCATCGGCATGTTTTTTACGTCGTTTGGTAGAAATCCACGTGCGCGTTCTGCCAAAAGCACCATTTGCATGCATATCGTGTGGTTTTGCAGAAAACAACGTCCGCGTCTACCAAAAGATCCATGCGCATGCTTAAAACGCGTTTTGGCACAAATCCGTGTGCGGGTGCTAAAAAGAGCAGCATTGGCATGCTTTTCACGTCGTTTGGTAGAAATCCACGTGCGCGTTCTGCCAAAAGCCCCATTTGAATGCATATCGTGTGGTTTTGCAGAAAAGAACGTCCGCGTCTACCAAAAGATGCATGTGCATGCTTTAAACGCGTTTTGGCACAAATCCATGTGCGGGTGCTAAAAAGAGCAGCATCGGCATGCTTTTCACGTCGTTTGGTAGAAATCCACGTGCGCGTTCTGCCAAAAGCACCATTTGCATGCATATCGTGTGGTTTTGCAGAAAACAACGTCCGCTTCTAGCAAAAGGTGCATGTGCATGCTTAAAACGCGTTTTGGCACAAATCCATGTGCGGGTGCTAAAAAGAGCAGTATCGGCATGCTTTTCACGTCGTTTGGTAGAAATCCACGTGCAGCGTTCTGCCAAAAAGCACCATTTGCATGCATATCGTGTGGTTTTGCAGAAAACAACGTCCGCGTCTACCAAAATATGCATGCGCATGCTTAAAACGCGTTTTGGCACAAATCCACGTGCGGGTGCTAAAAAGAGCAGCATCGGCATGCTTTTCACGTCGTTTGGTAGAAATCCACGCGCGCGTTCTGCCAAAAGCACCATTTGCATGCATATCGTGTGGTTTTGCAGAAAAGAACGTCCGCGTCTACCAAAAGATGCATGTGCATCGCTTAAAACGCGTTTTTGGCACACATCCATGTGCGGGTGCTAAAAAGAGCAGTATCGGCATGCTTTTCACGTCGTTTGGTAGAAATCCACGTGCGCGTTCTGCCAAAAGCACCATTTGCATGCATATCGTGTGGTTTTGCAGAAACACAATCGTCCGCGTCTACCAAAATATGCATGCGCATGCTTAAAACGCGTTTTGGCACAAATCCACGTGCGGGTGCTAAAAAGAGCAGCATCGGCATGCTTTTTCACGTCGTTTGTAGAAATCCACGCGCGCGTTCTGCCAAAAGCACCATTTGCATGCATATCGTGTGGTTTTGCAGAAAAGAACGTCCGCGTCTACCAAAAGATGCACTGCGCATGCTTAAAACGCGTTTTGGCACACATCCATGTGCGGGTGCCCAAAAGAGCAGCATCGGCATGCTTTTCACGTCGTTTGGTAGAAATCCACGTGCGCGTTCTGCCAAAAGCACCATTTGCATGCATATCGTGTGGATTTGCAGAAAACAACGTCCGTGTCTACCAAAAGATGCATGTGCATGCTTAAAACGCGTTTTGGCACAAATCCATGTGCTGGTGCTAAAAAGAGCAGCTTCGGCATGCTTTTCACGTCGTTTGGTAGAAATCCACGCGCGCGTTCTGCCAAAAGCACCATTTGCATGCATGTCGTGTGGTTTTGCAGAAAACAACGTCCGCGTCTACCAAAAGATGCATGTGCATGCTTAAAACGCGTTTTGGCACAAATCCATGTGCGGGTGCTAAAAAGAGCAGCATCGGCATGGCTTTTCACGTCGTTTGGTAGAAAATCCACGTGCGCGTTCTGCCAAAAGCACCCATTTGCATGCATATCGTGTGGTTTTACAGAAAACAACGTCTGCGTCTACCAAAAGATGCTATGTGCATGCTTAAAACGCCTTTTGGCACAAATCCATGTGCGGGTGCTAAAAAGAGCAGCATCGGCATTGCTTTTCACGTCGTTTGGTAGAAATCACGCGCGCGTTCTGCCCAAAAGCACCATTTGCATGCATATCGTGTGGTTTTGCAGAAAACAACGTCCGTGTCTACCAAAAGATGCATGTGCATGCTTAAAACGCGTTTTGGCAACAAGATTCATGTGCGGGTGCTAAAAAGAGCAGCTTCGGCATGCTTTTCACGTCGTTTGGTAGAAATCCACGCGCGCGTTCTGCCAAAAGCACATTTGCATGCATATCGTGTGGTTTTGCAGAAAAAGAACGTCCGCGTCTACGAAAAGATGCATGTGCATGCTTAAAACGCGTTTTGGCACACATCCATGTGCGGGTGCCCAAAAGAGCAGCATCGGCATGCTTTTTCACGTCGTTTGGTAGAAATCCACGTGCGCGTTCTGTCCAAAAGCACCATTTGCATGCATATCGTGTGGTTTTGCTGAAAACAACGACCGCGTCTACCAAAGATGCATGTGCATGCTTAAAACGCGTTTTGGCACAAATGCACGTACGGGTGCTAAAAAGAGCAGTATCGGCATGCTTTTCACGTCGTTTGGTAGAAATCCACGCGCGCGTTCTGCCAAAAAGCACCATTTGCATGCATATCGTGTGGTTTTGCAGAAAAGAACGTCCGCGTCTACGAAAAGATGCATGTGCATGCTTAAAACGCGTTTTGGCACACATCCATGTGCGGGTGCCCAAAAGAGCAGCATCGGCATGCTTTTCACGTCGTTTGGTAGAAATCCACTGTGCGCGTTCTGCCAAAAGCACCATTTGCATGCATATCGTGTGGTTTTGCTGAAAACAACGACCGCGTCTACCAAAGATGCATGTGCATGCTTTAAAACGCGTTTTGGCACAAATGCACGTACGGGTGCTAAAAAGAGCAGTATCGGCATGCTTTTCACGTCGTTTGGTAGAAATCCACGTGCGCGTTCTGCCAAAAGCACCATTTGCATGCATATCGTGTGGTTTTGCAGAAAACAACGTCCGTGTCTACCAAAAGATGCATGTGCATGCTTAAAACGCGTTTTGGCACAAATCCATGTGCGGGTGCTTAAAAGAGCAGCTTCGGCATGCTTTTCACGTCGTTTGGTAGAAATCCAAGCGCGTTCTGCCAAAAGCACCATTTGCATGCATATCGTGTGGTTTTGCGGAAAACAACGTCCGCGTCTACCAAAAGATGCATGTGCATGCTTAAAAACGCGTTTTGGCACAAATCCATGTGCGGGGTGCTTAAAAGAGCAGCATCGGCATGCTTTTCACGTCGTTTGGTAGATAATCCACGTGCGCGTTCTGCCAAAAGCACCATTTGCATGCATATCGTGTGGTTTTGCAGAAAACAACGTCTGCGTCTACCAAAAGATGCATGCGCATGCTTAAAACGCGTTTTGGCACAAATCCCTGTGCGGGTGCTAAAAAGAGCAGCATTGGCATGCTTTTCACGTCGTTTGGTAGAAATCCACGTGCGCGTTCTGCAAAAAGCCCCTTTTGTATGCATATCGTGTGGTTTTTGACAGAAAACAAACGTCCGCTTCTAGCAAAAGATGCATGTGCATTGCTTAAAACGCGTTTTGGCACAAATCCATGTGCGGGTGCTAAAAAGAGCAGCATCGGCATGCTTTTCACGTCGTTTGGTAGAAATCCACGCGCGCGTTCTGCCAAAAGCTCCATTTGCATGCATATCGTGTGGGTTTTGCAGAAAACAACGTCCGTGTCTACCAAAAGATTCATGTGCATGCTTAAAAACGCGTTTTGGCACAAATTCGTGTGCGGGTGCTAAAAGAGCAGCTTCGGCATGCTTTTCACGTCGTTTGGTAGAAATCCACGCGCGCGTTCTGCCAAAAGCACCATTTGCATGCATATCGTGTGGTTTTGCAGAAAACAACGTCCGCGTCTACCAAAAGATGCATGCGCATGCTTAAAACGCGTTTGGGCACAAATCCATGTACGGGTGCTAAAAAGAGCAGCATCGGCATGTTTTTACGTCGTTTGGTAGAAATCCACGTGCGCGTTCTGCCAAAAGCACCATTTGCATGCATATCGTGTGGTTTTGCAGAAAAACAACGTCCGCGTCTACCAAAAGATCCATGCGCATGCTTAAAACGCGTTTTGGCACAAATCCCTGTGCGGGTGCTAAAAAGAGCAGCATTGGCATGCTTTTCACGTCGTTTGGTAGAAATCCACGTGCGCGTTCTGCCAAAAGCCCCATTTGTATGCATATCGTGTGGTTTTGCAGAAAAGAACGTCCGCGTCTACCAAAAGATGCATGTGCATGCTTAAAACGCGTTTTGGCACAAATCCATGTGCGGGTGCTAAAAAGAGCAGCATCGGCATGCTTTTCACGTCGTTTGGTAGAAATCCAAGTGCGCGTTCTGCCAAAAGCACCATTTGCATGCATATCGTGTGGTTTTGCAGAAAACAACGTCCGCGTCTACCAAAAGACTGCATGAGCATGCTTAAAACGCGTTTTTGGCACAAATCCATGTGTGGGTGCTAAAAAGAGCAGCATCGGCATGCTTTTCACGTCGTTTGGTAGAAATCCACGTGCGCGTTCTGCCAAAAGCACCATTTGCATGCATATCGTGTGGTTTTGCAGAAAACAACGTCCGCTTCTAGCAAAAGATGCATGTGCATGCTTAAAACGCGTTTTGGCACAAATCCATGTGCGGGTGCTAAAAAGAGCAGCATCGGCATGCTTTTCACGTCGTTTGGTAGAAATCCACGTGCGCGTTCTGCCAAAAGCACCATTTGCATGCATATCGTGTGGTTTTGCAGAAAACAACGTCCGCGTCTACCAAAAGATGCAATGCGCATGCTTAAAACGCGTTTTGGCACAAATCCATGTACGGGTGCTAAAAGAGCAGCATCGGCATGTTTTTTCGCTCGTTTGGTAGAAATCCACGTGCGCGTTCCTGCCAAAAGCACCATTTGCATGCATATCGTGTTGCTTTTGCAGAAAACAACGTCCGCGTCTACCAAAAGATCCATGCGCATGCTTTAAAACGCGTTTTGGCACAAATCCCTGTGCGGGTGCTAAAAAGAGCAGCATTGGCATGCTTTTCACGTCGTTTGGTAGAAATCCACGTGCGCGTTCTGCCAAAAGCCCCTTTTGTATGCATATCGTGTGGTTTTGCAGAAAACAACGTCCGCGTCTACCAAAAGATGCATGTGCATGCTTAAAAACGCGTTTAGGCACAAATCCATGTGCGGGTGCTAAAAAGAGCAGCATCGGCATGCTTTTCCACGTCGTTTGGTAGAAATCCACGTGCGCGTTCTGCCAAAAGCACCATTTGCATGCATATCGTGTGGTTTTGTCAGAAAACAACGTCCGCGTCTACCAAAAGATGCATGCGCATGCTTAAAAACGCGTTTTGGCACAAATCCATGTGCGGGTGCTTAAAAGAGCAGCTTCGGCATGCTTTTCACGTCGTTTTGGTAGAAATCCACCCGCGCGTTCGGCCAAAAGCACCATTTGCATGCATATCGTGTGGTTTTGCAGAAAACAATGTCGCGTCTACCAAAAAGATGCATGTGCATGCTTAAAACGCGTTTTGGCACAAATCCATGTGCGGGGTGCTTAAAAGAGCAGCATCGGCATGCTTTTCACGTCGTTTGGTAGAAATCCACGTGCGCGTTCTGCCACAAAGCACCATTTGCATGCATATCGTGTGGTTTTGCAGAAAACAACGACCGCGTCTACCAAAAGATGCATGTGCATGCTTAAAACGCGTTTTGGCACAAATGCACGTACGGGTGCTAAAAAGAGCAGTATCGGCATGCTTTTCACGTCGTTTGGTAGAAATCCACGTGCGCCTTCTGCCAAAAGCACCATTTGCATGCATATCGTGTGGTTTTGCAGAAAACAACGTCCGCGTCTACCAAAATATGCATGCGCATAGCTTAAAACGCGTTTTTGGCACAAATCCACGTGCGGGTGCTAAAAAGAGCAGCATCGGCATGCTTTTTCACGTCGTTTGGTAGAAATCCACGTGCGCGTTCTGCCAAAAGCACCATTGCATGCATATCGTGTGGTTTTACAGAAAACAACGTCTGCGTCTACCAAAAGATGCATGTGCATGCTTAAAACGCCTTTTGGCACAAATCCATGTGCGGGTGCTAAAAAGAGCAGCATCGGCATGCTTTTCACGTCGTTTGGTAGAAATCCACGCGCGCGTTCTGCCAAAAGCACCATTTGCATGCATATCGTGTGGTTTTGCAGAAAACAACGTCCGTGTCTACCAAAAGATGCATGTGCATGCTTAAAACGCGTTTTGGCACAAATCCATGTGCGGGTGCTAAAAAGAGCAGCTTCGGCATGCTTTTCACGTCGTTTGGTAGAAATCCACGCGCGCGTTCTGCCAAAAGCACCATTTGCATGCATATCGTGTGGTTTTGCAGAAAAGAACGTCCGCGTCTACCAAAAGATGCATGTGCATGCTTAAAACGCGTTTTGGCACACATCCATGTGCGGGTGCCCAAAAGAGCAGCATCGGCATGCTTTTCACGTCGTTTGGTAGAAATCCACGTGCGCGTTCTGCCAAAAGCACCATTTGCATGCATATCGTGTGGTTTTGCAGAAAACAACGACCGCGTCTACCAAAAGATGCATGTGCATGCTTAAAACGCGTTTTGGCACAAATGCACGTACGGGTGCTAAAAAGAGCAGTATCGGCATGCTTTTCACGTCGTTTGGTAGAAATCCACGTGCGCGTTCTGCCAAAAGCACCATTTGCATGCATATCGTGTGGTTTTGCAGAAAACAACGTCCGTGTCTACCAAAAGATGCATGTGCATGCTTAAAACGCGTTTTGGCACAAATCCATGTGCGGGTGCTTAAAAGAGCAGCTTCGGCATGCTTTTCACGTCGTTTGGTAGAAATCCAAGCGCGTTCTGCCAAAAGCACCATTTGCATGCATATCGTGTGGTTTTGCGGAAAACAACGTCCGCGTCTACCAAAAGATGCATGTGCATGCTTACAACGCGTTTTGGCACAAATCCATGTGCGGGTGCTTAAAAGAGCAGCATCGGCATGCTTTTCACGTCGTTTGGTAGAAATCCACGTGCGCGTTCTGCCAAAAGCACCATTTGCATGCATATCGTGTGGTTTTGCAGAAAACAACGTCTGCGTCTACCAAAAGATGCATGTGCATGCTTAAAACGCGTTTTGGCACAAATTCATGTACGGGTGCTAAAAAGAGCAGCATCGGCATGTTTTTTTACGTCGTTTGGTAGAAATCCACGTGCGCGTTCTGCCAAAAGCACCATTTGCATGCATATCGTGTGGTTTTGCAGAAAACAACGTCCGCGTCTACCAAAAGATCCATGCGCATGCTTAAAACGCGTTTTGGCACAAATCCCTGTGCGGGTGCTAAAAAGAGCAGCATTGGCATGCTTTTCACGTCGTTTGGTAGAAATCCACGTGCGCGTTCTGCCAACAGCACCATTTGCATGCATATCGTGTGGTTTTGCAGAAAACAACGTCCGCTTCTAGCAAAAGATGCATGTGCATGCTTAAAACGCGTTTTGGCACAAATCCATGTGCGGGTGCTAAAAAGAGCAGCATCGGCATGCTTTTCACGTCGTTTGGTAGAAATCCACGCGCGCGTTCTGCCAAAAGCTCCATTTGCATGCATATCGTGTGGTTTTGCAGAAAACAACGTCCGTGTCTACCAAAAGATTCATGTGCATGCTTAAAACGCGTTTTGGCACAAATTCATGTACGGGTGCTAAAAAGAGCAGCTTCGGCATGCTTTTCACGTCGTTTGGTAGAAATCCACGCGCGCGTTCTGCCAAAAGCACCATTTGCATGCATATCGTGGGGTTTTTGCAGAAAACAACGTCCGCGTCTACCAAAAGATGCATGCGCATGCTTAAAACGCGTTTTGGCACAAATCCATGTACGGGTGCTAAAAAGAGCAGCATCGGCATGTTTTTTACGTCGTTTGGTAGAAATCCACGTGCGCGTTCTGCCAAAAGCACCATTTGCATGCATATCGTGTGGTTTTGCAGAAAACAACGTCCGCGTCTACCAAAAGATCCATGCGCATGCTTAAAACGCGTTTTGGCACAAATCCCTGTGCGGGTGCTAAAAAGAGCAGCATTGGCATGCTTTTCACGTCGTTTGGTAGAAATCCACGTGCGCGTTCTGCCAAAAGCCCCATTTGTATGCATATCGTGTGGTTTTGCAGAAAAGAACGTCCGCGTCTACCAAAAGATGCATGTGCATGCTTAAAACGCGTTTTGGCACAAATCCATGTGCGGGTGCTAAAAAGAGCAGCATCGGCATGCTTTTCACGTCGTTTGGTAGAAATCCACGTGCGCGTTCTGCCAAAAGCACCATTTGCATGCATATCGTGTGGTTTTGCAGAAAACAACGTCCGCGTCTACCAAAAGATGCATGTGCATGCTTAAAACGCGTTTTGGCACAAATCCATGTGTGGGTGCTAAAAAGAGCAGCATCGGCATGCTTTTCACGTCGTTTGGTAGAAATCCACGAGCGCGTTCTGCCAAAAGCACCATTTGCATGCATATCGTGTGGTTTTGCAGAAAACAACGTCCGCTTCTAGCAAAAGATGCATGTGCATGCTGAAAACGCGTTTTGGCACAAATCCATGTGCGGGTGCTAAAAGGAGCAGCATCGGCATGCTTTTCACGTCGTTTGGTAGAAATCCACGTGCGCGTTCTGCCAAAAGCACCATTTGCATGCATATCGTGTGGTTTTGCAGAAAACAACGTCCGCGTCTACCAAAAGATGCATGCGCATGCTTAAAACGCGTTTTGGCACAAATCCATGTACGGGTGCTAAAAAGAGCAGCATCGGCATGTTTTTTACGTCGTTTGGTAGAAATCCACGTGCGCGTTCTGCCAAAAGCACCATTTGCATGCATATCATGTGGGTTTGCAGAAAACAACGTCCGCGTCTACCAAAAGATCCATGCGCATGCTTAAAACGCGTTTTGGCACAAATCCCTGTGCGGGTGCTAAAAAGAGCAGCATTGGCATGCTTTTCACGTCGTTTGGTAGAAATCCACGTGCGCGTTCTGCCAAAAGCCCCTTTTGTATGCATATCGTGTGGTTTTGCAGAAAACAACGTCCGCGTCTACCAAAAGATGCATGTGCATGCTTAAAACGCGTTTTGGCACAAATCCATGTGCGGGTGCTAAAAAGAGCAGCATCGGCATGCTTTTCACGTCGTTTGGTAGAAATCCACGTGCGCGTTCTGCCAAAAGCACCATTTGCATGCATATCATGTGGTTTTGCAGAAAACAACGTCCGCTTCAAGCAAAAGATGCATGTGCATGCTTAAAACGCGTTTTGGCACAAATCCATGTGCGGGTGCTAAAAAGAGCAGCATCGGCATGCTTTTCACGTCGTTTGGTAGAAGTCCACGCGCGCGTTCTGCCAAAAGCTCCATTTGCATGCATATCGTGTGCTTTTGCAGAAAACAACGTCCGTGTCTACCAAAAGATTCATGTGCATGCTTAAAACGCGTTTTGGCACAAATTCATGTGCGGGTGCTAAAAAGAGCAGCTTCGGCATGCTTTTCACGTCGTTTGGTAGAAATCCACGCGCGCGTTCTGCCAAAAGCACCATTTGCATGCATATCGTGTGGTTTTGCAGAAAACAACGTCCGCATCTACCAAAAGATGCATGCGCATGCTTAAAACGCGTTTTGGTACAAATCTATGTACGGGTGCTAAAAAGAGCAGCATCGGCATGTTTTTTACGTCGTTTGGTAGAAATCCACGTGCGCGTTCTGCCAAAAGCACCATTTGCATGCATATCGTGTGGTTTTGCAGAAAACAACGTCCGCGTCTACCAAAAGATCCATGCGCATGCTTAAAACGCGTTTTGGCACAAATCCCTGTGCGGGTGCTAAAAAGAGCAGCATTGGCAAGCTTTTCACGTCGTTTGGTAGAAATCCATGTGCGCGTTCTGCCAAAAGCCCCATTTGTATGCATATCGTGTGGTTTTGCAGAAAAGAACGTCTGCGTCTACCAAAAGATGCATGTGCATGCTTAAAACGCGTTTTGGCACAAATCCATGTGCGGGTGCTAAAAAGAGCAGCATCGGCATGCTTTTCACGTCGTTTGGTAGAAATCCACGTGCGCGTTCTGCCAAAAGCACCATTTGCATGCATATCGATGTGGTTTTGCAGAAAACAACGTCCGCTTCTAGCAAAAGATGCATGTGCATGCTTAAAACGCGTTTTTCACAAATCCATGTGCGGGTGCTGAAAAGAGCAGTATCGGCATGCTTTTCACGTCGTTTGGTAGAAATCCATGTGCGCGTTCTGCCAAAAGCACCATTTGCATGCATATTGTGTGGTCTTGCAGAAAACAACGTCCGCGTCTACCAAAATATGCATGCACATGCTTAAAACGCGTTTTGGCACAAATCCACGTGCGGGTGCTAAAAAGAGCAGCATCGGCATGCTTTTCACGTCGTTTGGTAGAAATCCACGTGCGCGTTCTGCCAAAAGCACCATTTGCATGCATATCGTGTGGTTTTACAGAAAACAACGTCTGCGTCTACCAAAGATGCATGTGCATGCTTAAAACGCCTTTTGGCACAAATCCATGTGCGGGTGCTAAAAAGAGCAGCATCGGCATGCTTTTCACGTCGTTTGGTAGAAATCCACGCGCGCGTTCTGCCAAAAGCACCATTTGCATGCATATCGTGTGGTTTTGCAGAAAACAACGTCCGTGTCTACCAAAAGATGCATGTGCATGCTTAAAACGCGTTTTGGCACAAATCCATGTGCGGGTGCTAAAAAGAGCAGCTTCGGCATGCTTTTCACGTCGTTTGGTAGAAATCCACGCGCGCGTTCTTCCAAAAGCACCATTTGCATGCATATCGTGTGGTTTTGCAGAAAAGAACGTCCGCGTCTACCAAAAGATGCATGTGCATGCTTAAAACGCGTTTTGGCACACATCCATGTGCGGGTGCACAAAAGAGCAGTATCGGCATGCTTTTCACGTCGTTTGGTAGAAATCCACGTGCGCGTTCTGCCAAAAGCACCATTTGCATGCATATCGTGTGGTTTTGCAGAAAACAACGTCCGCGTCTACCAAAAGATGCATGTGCATGCTTAAAACGCGTTTTGGCACAAATCCATGTACGGGTGCTAAAAAGAGCAGCATCGGCATGTTTTTTACGTCGTTTGGTAGAAATCCACGTGCGCGTTCTGCCAAAAGCACCATTTGCATGCATATCGTGTGGTTTTGCAGAAAACAACGTCCGCATCTACCAAAAGATCCATGCGCATGCTTAAAACGCGCTTTGGCACAAATCCCTGTGCGGGTGCTAAAAAGAGCAGCTTCGGCATGCTTTTCACGTCGTTTGGTAGAAATCCACGCGCGCGTTCTGCCAAAAGCACCATTTGCATGCATATCGTGTGGTTTTGCAGAAAACAACGTCCGCTTCTAGCAAAAGATGCATGTGCATGCTTAAAACGCGTTTTGGCACAAATCCATGTGCGGGTGCTAAAAAGAGCAGCATCGGCATGCTTTTCACGTCGTTTGGTAGAAATCCACGCGCGCGTTCTGCCAAAAGCTCCATTTGCATGCATATCGTGTGGTTTTGCAGAAAACAACGTCCGTGTCTACCAAAAGATTCATGTGCATGCTTAAAACGCGTTTTGGCACAAATTCATGTGGGGTTGCTAAAAAGAGCAGCTTCGGCATGCTTTTCACGTCGTTTGGTAGAAATCCACGCGCGAGTTCTGCCAAAAGCACCATTAGCATGCATATCGTGTGGTTTTGCAGAAAACAACGTCCGCGTCTACCAAAAGATGCATGCGCATGCTTAAAACGCGTTTTGGCACAAATCCATGTACGGGTGCTAAAAAGAGCAGCATCGGCATGTTTTTTACGTCGTTTGGTAGAAATCCACGTGCGCGTTCTGCCAAAAGCACCATTTGCATGCATATCGTGTGGTTTTGCAGAAAACAACGTCCGCGTCTACCAAAAGATCCATGCGCATGCTTAAAACGCGTTTTGGCACAAATCCCTGTGCGGGTGCTAAAAAGAGCAGCATTGGCATGCTTTTCACGTCGTTTGGTAGAAATCCATGTGCGCGTTCTGCCAAAAGCCCCATTTGTATGCAGATCGTGTGGTTTTGCAGAAAAGAACGTCCGCGTCTACCAAAAGATGCATGTGCATGCTTAAAACGCGTTTTGGCACAAATCCATGTGCTGGTGCTAAAAAGAGCAGCATCGGCATGCTTTTCACGTCGTTTGGTAGAAATCCACGTGCGCGTTCTGCCAAAAGCACCATTTGCATGCATATCGTGTGGTTTTGCAGAAAACAACGTCCGCTTCTAGCAAAAGGTGCATGTGCATGCTTAAAACGCGTTTTGGCACAAATCCATGTGCGGGTGCTAAAAGAGCAGCTTCGGCATGCTTTTCACGTCGTTTGGGAGAAATCCACGCGCACGTTCTGCCAAAAGCACCATTTGCATGCATATCGTGTGGTTTTGCAGAAAACAACGTCCGCATCTACCAAAAGATGCATGCGCATGCTTAAAACGCGTTTTGGTACAAATCTATGTACGGGTGCTAAAAAGAGCAGCATCGGCATGTTTTTTACGTCGTTTGGTAGAAATCCACGTGCGCGTTCTGCCAAAAGCACCATTTGCATGCATATCGTGTGGTTTTGCAGAAAACAACGTCCGCGTCTACCAAAAGATCCATGCGCATGCTTAAAACGCGTTTTGGCACAAATCCCTGTGCGGGTGCTAAAAAGAGCAGCATTGGCAAGCTTTTCACGTCGTTTGGTAGAAATCCATGTGCGCGTTCTGCCAAAAGCCCCATTTGTATGCATATCGTGTGGTTTTGCAGAAAAGAACGTCTGCGTCTACCAAAAGATGCATGTGCATGCTTAAAACGCGTTTTGGCACAAATCCATGTGCGGGTGCTAAAAAGAGCAGCATCGGCATGCTTTTCACGTCGTTTGGTAGAAATCCACGTGCGCGTTCTGCCAAAAGCACCATTTGCATGCATATCGATGTGGTTTTGCAGAAAACAACGTCCGCTTCTAGCAAAAGATGCATGTGCATGCTTAAAACGCGTTTTTCACAAATCCATGTGCGGGTGCTGAAAAGAGCAGTATCGGCATGCTTTTCACGTCGTTTGGTAGAAATCCATGTGCGCGTTCTGCCAAAAGCACCATTTGCATGCATATCGTGTGGTCTTGCAGAAAACAACGTCCGCGTCTACCAAAATATGCATGCGCATGCTTAAAACGCGTTTTGGCACAAATCCACGTGCGGGTGCTAAAAAGAGCAGCATCGGCATGCTTTTCACGTCGTTTGGTAGAAATCCACGTGCGCGTTCTGCCAAAAGCACCATTTGCATG
Organism: Dermacentor variabilis; assembly: GCF_050947875.1. Classification (NCBI taxonomy): domain Eukaryota; kingdom Metazoa; phylum Arthropoda; class Arachnida; order Ixodida; family Ixodidae; genus Dermacentor; species Dermacentor variabilis. The sequence continues at coordinate 170,941 of NW_027460753.1, read as the reverse complement.
CATATCGTGTGGTTTTACAGAAAACAACGTCTGCGTCTACCAAAAGATGCATGTGCATGCTTAAAACGCCTTTTGGCACAAATCCATGTGCGGGTGCTAAAAAGAGCAGCATCGGCATGCTTTTCACGTCGTTTGGTAGAAATCCACGCGCGCGTTCTGCCAAAAGCACCATTTGCATGCATATCGTGTGGTTTTGCAGAAAACAACGTCCGTGTCTACCAAAAGATGCATGTGCATGCTTAAAACGCGTTTTGGCACAAATCCATGTGCGGGTGCTAAAAAGAGCAGCTTCGGCATGCTTTTCACGTCGTTTGGTAGAAATCCACGCGCGCGTTCTTCCAAAAGCACCATTTGCATGCATATCGTGTGGTTTTGCAGAAAAGAACGTCCGCGTCTACCAAAAGATGCATGTGCATGCTTAAAACGCGTTTTGGCACACATCCATGTGCGGGTGCCCAAAAGAGCAGTATCGGCATGCTTTTCACGTCGTTTGGTAGAAATCCACGTGCGCGTTTTGCCAAAAGCACCATTTGCATGCATATCGTGTGGTTTTGCAGAAAACAACGTCCGCGTCTACCAAAAGATGCATGTGCATGCTTAAAACGCGTTTTGGCACAAATCCATGTACGGGTGCTAAAAAGAGCAGCATCGGCATGTTTTTTACGTCGTTTGGTAGAAATCCACGTGCGCGTTCTGCCAAAAGCACCATTTGCATGCATATCGTGTGGTTTTGCAGAAAACAACGTCCGCATCTACCAAAAGATCCATGCGCATGCTTAAAACGCGCTTTGGCACAAATCCCTGTGCGGGTGCTAAAAAGAGCAGCTTCGGCATGCTTTTCACGTCGTTTGGTAGAAATCCACGCGCGCGTTCTGCCAAAAGCACCATTTGCATGCATATCGTGTGGTTTTGCAGAAAACAACGTCCGCTTCTAGCAAAAGATGCATGTGCATGCTTAAAACGCGTTTTGGCACAAATCCATGTGCGGGTGCTAAAAAGAGCAGCATCGGCATGCTTTTCACGTCGTTTGGTAGAAATCCACGCGCGCGTTCTGCCAAAAGCTCCATTTGCATGCATATCGTGTGGTTTTGCAGAAAACAACGTCCGTGTCTACCAAAAGATTCATGTGCATGCTTAAAACGCGTTTTGGCACAAATTCATGTGGGGTTGCTAAAAAGAGCAGCTTCGGCATGCTTTTCACGTCGTTTGGTAGAAATCCACGCGCGAGTTCTGCCAAAAGCACCATTTGCATGCATATCGTGTGGTTTTGCAGAAAACAACGTCCGCGTCTACCAAAAGATGCATGCGCATGCTTAAAACGCGTTTTGGCACAAATCCATGTACGGGTGCTAAAAAGAGCAGCATCGGCATGTTTTTTACGTCGTTTGGTAGAAATCCACGTGCGCGTTCTGCCAAAAGCACCATTTGCATGCATATCGTGTGGTTTTGCAGAAAACAACGTCCGCGTCTACCAAAAGATCCATGCGCATGCTTAAAACGCGTTTTGGCACAAATCCCTGTGCGGGTGCTAAAAAGAGCAGCATTGGCATGCTTTTCACGTCGTTTGGTAGAAATCCATGTGCGCGTTCTGCCAAAAGCCCCATTTGTATGCAGATCGTGTGGTTTTGCAGAAAAGAACGTCCGCGTCTACCAAAAGATGCATGTGCATGCTTAAAACGCGTTTTGGCACAAATCCATGTGCTGGTGCTAAAAAGAGCAGCATCGGCATGCTTTTCACGTCGTTTGGTAGAAATCCACGTGCGCGTTCTGCCAAAAGCACCATTTGCATGCATATCGTGTGGTTTTGCAGAAAACAACGTCCGCTTCTAGCAAAAGGTGCATGTGCATGCTTAAAACGCGTTTTGGCACAAATCCATGTGCGGGTGCTAAAAAGAGCAGTATCGGCATGCTTTTCACGTCGTTTGGTAGAAATCCACGTGCGCGTTCTGCCAAAAGCACCATTTGCATGCATATCGTGTGGTCTTGCAGAAAACAACGTCCGTGTCTAACAAAAGATTCATGTGCATGCTTAAAACGCGTTTTGGCACAAATCCATGTGCGGGTGCTAAAAAGAGCAGCTTCGGCATGCTTTTCACGTCGTTTGGTAGAAATCCACGCGCGCGTTCTGCCAAAAGCACCATTTGCATGCATATCGTGTGGTTTTGCAGAAAACAACGTCCGCGTCTACCAAAAGATGCATGTGCATGCTTAAAACGCCTTTTGGCACAAATCCATGTGCGGGTGCTAAAAAGAGCAGCTTCGGCATGCTTTTCACGTCGTTTGGTAGAAATCCACGCGCGCGTTCTTCCAAAAGCACCATTTGCATGCATATCGTGTGGTTTTGCAGAAAAGAACGTCCGCGTCTACCAAAAGATGCATGTGCATGCTTAAAACGCGTTTTGGCACACATCCATGTGCGGGTGCCCAAAAGAGCAGTATCGGCATGCTTTTCACGTCGTTTGGTAGAAATCCACGTGCGCGTTCTGCCAAAAGCACCATTTGCATGCATATCGTGTGGTTTTGCAGAAAACAACGTCCGCGTCTACCAAAAGATGCATGTGCATGCTTAAAACGCGTTTTGGCACAAATCCATGTACGGGTGCTAAAAAGAGCAGCATCGGCATGTTTTTTACGTCGTTTGGTAGAAATCCACGTGCGCGTTCTGCCAAAAGCACCATTTGCATGCATATCGTGTGGTTTTACAGAAAACAACGTCCGCATCTACCAAAAGATCCATGCGCATGCTTAAAACGCGCTTTGGCACAAATCCCTGTGCGGGTGCTAAAAAGAGCAGCTTCGGCATGCTTTTCACGTCGTTTGGTAGAAATCCACGCGCGCGTTCTGCCAAAAGCACCATTTGCATGCATATCATGTGGTTTTGCAGAAAACAACGTCCGCGTCTACCAAAAGATGCATGTGCATGCTTAAAATGCGTTTTGGCACAAATCCATGTGCGGGTGCTTAAAAGAGCAGCATCGGCATGCTTTTCACGTCGTTTGGTACAAATCAACGTGCGCGTTCTGCCAAAAGCACCATTTGCATGCATATCGTGTGGTTTTGCAGAAAACAACGTCCGCGTCTACCAAAAGATCCATGCGCATGCTTAAAACGCGTTTTGGCACAAATCCACGTGCCGGTGCTAAAAAGAGCAGCATTGGCATGCTTTTCACGTCGTTTGGTAGAAATCCACGTGCGCGTTCTGCCAAAAGCACCATTTGCATGCATATCGTGTGGTTTTGCAGAAAACAACGTCCGCTTCTAGCAAAAGATGCATGTGCATGCTTAAAACGCGTTTTGGCACAAATCCATGTGCGGGTGCTAAAAAGAGCAGCATCGGCATGCGTTTCACGTCGTTTGGTAGAAATCCACGCGCGCGTTCTGCCAAAAGCTCCATTTGCATGCATATCGTGTGGTTTTGCAGAAAACAACGTCCGTGTCTAACAAAAGATTCATGTGCATGCTTAAAACGCGTTTTGGCACAAATCCATGTGCGGGTGCTAAAAAGAGCAGCTTCGGCATCCTTTTCACGTCGTTTGGTAGAAATCCACGCGCGCGTTCTGCCAAAAGCACCATTTGCATGCATATCGTGTGGTTTTGCAGAAAACAACGTCCGCGTCTACCAAAAGACGCATGTGCATGCTTAAAACGCCTTTTGGCACAAATCCATGTGCGGGTGCTAAAAAGAGCAGCATCGGCATGCTTTTCACGTCGTTGGGTAGAAATCCACGCGCGCGTTCTGCCAAAAGCACCATTTGCATGCATATGGTGTGGTTTTGCAGAAAAGAACGTCCGCGTCTACCAAAAGATGCATGTGCATGCTTAAAACGCGTTTTGGCACACATCCATGTGCGGGTGCCCAAAAGAGCAGCATCGGCATGCTTTTCACGTCGTTTGGTAGAAATCCACGTGCGCGTTCTGCCAAAAGCACCATTTGCATGCATATCGTGTGGTTTTGCAGAAAACAACGTCCGCGTCTACCAAAAGATGCATGTGCATGCTTAAAACGCGTTTTGGCACAAATCCATGTACGGGTGCTAAAAAGAGCAGCATCGGCATGTTTTTTACGTCGTTTGGTAGAAATCCATGTACGCGTTCTGCCAAAAGCACCATTTGCATGCATATCGTGTGGTTTTGCAGAAAACAACGTCCGCATCTACCAAAAGATCCATGCGCATGCTTAAAACGCGCTTTGGCACAAATCCCTGTGCGGGTGCTAAAAAGAGCAGCTTCGGCATGCTTTTCACGTCGTTTGGTAGAAATCCACGCGCGCGTTCTGCCAAAAGCACCATTTGCATGCATATCGTGTGGTTTTGCAGAAAACAACGTCCGCGTCTACCAAAAGATGCATGTGCATGCTTAAAATGCGTTTTGGCACAAATCCATGTGCGGGTGCTTAAAAGAGCAGCATCGGCATGCTTTTCACGTCGTTTGGTAGAAATCAACGTGCGCGTTCTGCCAAAAGCACCATTTGCATGCATATCGTGTGGTTTTGCAGAAAACAACGTCCGCGTCTACCAAAAGATCCATGCGCATGCTTAAAACGCGTTTTGGCACAAATTCACGTGCCGGTGCTAAAAAGAGCAGCATTGGCATGCTTTTCACGTCGTTTGGTAGAAATCCACGTGCGCGTTCTGCCAAAAGCACCATTTGCATGCATATCGTGTGGTTTTGCAGAAAACAACGTCCGCTTCTAGCAAAAGATGCATGTGCATGCTTAAAACGCGTTTTGGCACAAATCCATGTGCGGGTGCTAAAAAGAGCAGCATCGGCATGCTTTTCACGTCGTTTGGTAGAAATCCACGCGCGCGTTCTGCCAAAAGCTCCATTTGCATGCATATCGTGTGGTTTTGCAGAAAACAACGTCCGTGTCTAACAAAAGATTCATGTGCATGCTTAAAACGCGTTTTGGCACAAATCCATGTGCGGGTGCTAAAAAGAGCAGCTTCGGCATCCTTTTCACGTCGTTTGGTAGAAATCCACGCGCGCGTTCTGCCAAAAGCACCATTTGCATGCATATCGTGTGGTTTTGCAGAAAACAACGTCCGCGTCTACCAAAAGATGCATGTGCATGCTTAAAACGCGTTTTGGCACACATCCATGTGCGGGTGCCCAAAAGAGCAGCATCGGCATGCTTTTCACGTCGTTTGGTAGAAATCCACGTGCGCGTTCTGCCAAAAGCACCATTTGCATGCATATCGTGTGGTTTTGCAGAAAACAACGTCCGCGTCTACCAAAAGATGCATGTGCATGCTTAAAACGCGTTTTGGCACAAATCCATGTGCGGGTGCTTAAAAGAGCAGCATCGGCATGCTTTTCACGTCGTTTGGTAGAAATCAGCGTGCGCGTTCTGCCAAAAGCACCATTTGCATGCATATCGTGTGGTTTTGCAGAAACAACGTCCGGGTCTACCAAAAGATCCATGCGCATGCTTAAAACGCGTTTTGGCATAAATCCACGTGCCGGTGCTAAAAAGAGCAGCATTGGCATGCTTTTCACGTCGTTTGGTAGAAATCCACGTGCGCGTTCTGCCAAAAGCACCGTTTGCATGCATATCGTGTGGTTTTGCAGAAAACAACGTCCGTGTCTACCAAAAGATGCATGTGCATGCTTAAAACGCGTTTTGGCACAAATCCATGTGCGGGTGCTAAAAAGAGCAGCTTCGGCATCCTTTTCACGTCGTTTGGTAGAAATCCACGCGCGCGTTCTGCCAAAAGCACCATTTGCATGCATATCGTGTGGTTTTGCAGAAAACAACGTCCGCGTCTACCAAAAGATGCATGTGCATGCTTAAAACGCGTTTTGGCACAAATCCATGTACGGGTGCTAAAAAGAGCAGCATCGGCATGTTTTTTACGTCGTTTGGTAGAAATCCATGTACGCGTTCTGCCAAAAGCACCATTTGCATGCATATCGTGTGGTTTTGCAGAAAACAACGTCCGCATCTACCAAAAGATCCATGCGCATGCTTAAAACGCGCTTTGGCACAAATCCCTGTGCGGGTGCTAAAAAGAGCAGCTTCGGCATGCTTTTCACGTCGTTTGGTAGAAATCCACGCGCGCGTTCTGCCAAAAGCACCATTTGCATGCATATCGTGTGGTTTTGCAGAAAACAACGTCCGCGTCTACCAAAAGATGCATGTGCATGCTTAAAATGCGTTTTGGCACAAATCCATGTGCGGGTGCTTAAAAGAGCAGCATCGGCATGCTTTTCACGTCGTTTGGTAGAAATCAACGTGCGCGTTCTGCCAAAAGCACCATTTGCATGCATATCGTGTGGTTTTGCAGAAAACAACGTCCGCGTCTACCAAAAGATCCATGCGCATGCTTAAAACGCGTTTTGGCACAAATTCACGTGCCGGTGCTAAAAAGAGCAGCATTGGCATGCTTTTCACGTCGTTTGGTAGAAATCCACGTGCGCGTTCTGCCAAAAGCACCATTTGCATGCATATCGTGTGGTTTTGCAGAAAACAACGTCCGCTTCTAGCAAAAGATGCATGTGCATGCTTAAAACGCGTTTTGGCACAAATCCATGTGCGGGTGCTTAAAAGAGCAGCATCGGCATGCTTTTCACGTCGTTTGGTAGAAATCCACGTGCGCGTTCTGCCAAAAGCACCATTTGCATGCATATCGTGTGGTTTTGCAGAAAACAACGTCCGCGTCTACGAAAAGATGCATGCGCATGCTTAAAACGCGTTTTGGCACAAATCCATGTACGGGTGCTAAAAAGAGCAGCATCGGCATGTTTTTTACGTCGTTTGGTAGAAATCCACGTGCGCGTTTGCCAGAAGCACCATTTGCATGCATATCGTGTGGTTTTGCAGAAAACAACGTCCGCGTCTACCAAAAGATCCATCCCTATTGCTAATTCCAGTGCACTGGGACCCAGTGCGCCTGATTATGGGCCCAGTAAATGCTGGCATGCTGGGACACTGGCACACTGGGGTACTGGGATGCCAGCGCACTGGGATGCCGGCACACTGGGACGCCAGCACACTGGGACACTGGCACACTGGGATGCCAGCGCACTGGGATGCCAGCGCACTTGGACGCCAGCACACTGGGACGCCGGCACACTGGGACGCCGGCACACTGGGACGCCCGCACACTGGGACGCCAGCACACTGGGACGTTGGTGTGCTCAGCCATGGCATTTTAGCAAAGGCACATGGCTTGCACCCGCATCATGACGATGTATGAGAAATGACATCAATTTCTGAGGAAGTTATTTATTTGATAAAAAGATTAAAATAGGCCGCTTCAAGCCACAGTTTTTGAGCGCTGGCCTATTCGAGCGCTCTCTGCAAACAAATCACCGATCGCTTTCCGAGCTTGCGCCCGCCGCTTGCCTCCGTGGATGTCGCTGGGAGTTTCTGCGATCAGCTTTTCCACTACATCTGAAAAATGTATGCACCAGATTACATTTATAACACACATGACGATCAAGTAACTGTATTGAAGTCTACATGCAAACAGCCTTTGTAAAAGGAATTATGCAACAAATTAATGTCCCTATATAAGGCTACTTTCACCAAACCGTCACATTATGCATGCAAAGATGTTCGAACCCGTATTGTCGCTTATGCAATACCAGCAGTGAGCTCAACCATTGGACATAATTCAGAAAATGTACGTAGCAGTTTGCAAATTCTGCAAGCTTCTGCAAAAAACACACTTTTGTAATACACTGTGCAAGCACACTCTTTGGCTGCGAAAGCATGGTTGCATTTGCTAATAAAACCATCATATAACCAGTATGCAAACCGTATATAACTGTTCCAGCTATTGTAAAGCACACGTTCATAGATACTGCAGACACTAAAAGGGGGCATGAATTTGTGCAGTGTTACTTGCTCATTATGGCAGTCACCTTATCAGGCGTCGCCTGCTGCTTTCCTGTGTCAGAATTTTTCCAGCTAGAATGGCCGGTCAATGAGCGAATCTTCAGCTCACTGACCGTCCAAAAAAAATGCGCCATTTCCCTGGCCACTTTCATCTCGTGGCCAGCCTTCATAATGAATGACAGTTTGTTTTCAGGCATAGTTAAGCCTGGCCCAAGGTGTACCTACAAGCATGAAAAAGTATGAAAACAAAGCACATTGTAAAATTTTTCAGTCTGGCAATAACAAGGGAAAACACAGCAGGGTGATAATCTCTCATTGACAGACCTAATTATTTTTCCTTATTGGCAAAAATTTAAGTTGCGGGCTTTTATTGTTCCAAAGCAACACTATGAGTGATGAGGGATGCTGCAGTGAGGGCGAAATGAATTCTTATCACCTGCGGTTCTCCTATGTTAGCAAACGCTTCTATTTGCATTTAGATATCTTCCTCAGAATGCAGCTGCCACTACTCAGGTACAGAACCTGCAGCCTCATGATCAAGAGCAGAACACCCCCATTAGCCATGAGCCACCGTGAAGGGTCCCAATAAAAAATGTTTTCTAAACACGTTTTCAGGTTGTTGCACTACTAATCATGATTTCTGTATGGTAGTTTTGATAACAATATGGCAAGTGTGCTGTGCATAGTTTCTATATTAATTTTAAGTGCTAGAAAAAAATTAATATCAGCTGTGAGTTACTTTGTATCATGGACCATAAGAACTATTGCCAGTTAGCGCAAATCGACATAAATATAAGGGGAGGAAGAGGCAAGGTAAGCGCTAACTTTCAAGTGTTTATTGGGGACACAGGTACATTAAATGTATACCAAGAACCTACGAACATGCATTTACAAGCACGCTTTACAGCACCCACATAATATTTTTTCAATAAACTGACTGTCCAAGACAAAGAAGTAACTGATGTGTTGCTGATACACGAAGCCCCAAGTTTCCTGATGTGAAAAGCTTCTGTTAATTCACCTACAGCTGCATCCTTACTTCGACCTATAATCCTGATCTGGTCTAGCCATGGCTCACACTGATGTGCTTGGCAGCGGGCAGGCAAATGCGTCCTGCCTAAATTTACTCTTCAAAGACCGACGAAAAGACGAAAAGAACATGTATTCAGTTGGAAGTTTAGTGCCTGTCTATTGTAAATGTTCTTCTTTTCGTCCTCATCTCTCTAGAGCTGTTTTTCTTCAAATGTTACACCAGCTCACCCACATCAAGCTCCTGCTGTACAGAATACCACTACCTTGCAGTAAGAGCAACATCTGCCAGACTGGCGCTACGTAAACGAGCCTGCATGGGAACACGAGCAGTCTTTGAAGAGTAAATTTAGACAGGACGCATTTGCCTGCCCGCTGCCAAGCACATCAGTGTGAGCCATGGCTAGACCAGATCAGGATTATAGGTCGAAGTAAGGATGCAGCTGTAGGTGAATTAACAGAAGGTTTTCACATCAGGAAACTTGGGGCTTCATGTATCAGCAACACATCAGTTACTTTCTTTCTCTTGGAGAGTCAGTTTATTGAAAAAAATATTATGTGGGTGCTGTAAAGCGTGCTTGTAAATGCATGTTCGCAGGTTCTTGGTATACATTTAATGTACCTGTGTCCCCAATAAACACTTGAGAGTTAGCGCTTACCTTGCCTCTTCCTCCCCTTATTTTTATGTCGATTTGCGCTAACTGGCCATAGTTCTTATGGTCCGTAATACAGTATGAACTGACTAGACCAGTAACAAATGTAAGTGCGTTAGTTTCATGTTTACTTTGCAAGAAAATTTGCTCAGTGTGCATGAATTTGCTGTTCAATGCACCTTGAGAAACATGCAGAGTGCTTACACAAGACAACTGGCCAGCCAAAACACAATGAACAAAAATGTCAGTAAGAAATAGAAATATAACCACAGTGAGCATCAGGCACAAATGTACATCTAAGCAAAGCTTAGAAACTACTAACTCGAAAAAAGTGACATGCATTGCTCCTCATACATAAAACAAATAACAATGCCATAGCACTTACTACTAGGCAATTATTAAAAATATGAAACAAATATAAAAAACCAAAGCACAGCATAAAGGAAGTGTCCAAGTCAAACTTACATTCCCATCTACCACTTCAAACAGCTTGGGCTCTTGCGGTGCAGAGCTTGATGCAGCAAGAGAACTGTCATCTGAAGAGGCAAATAATATTGTCACTGAATGTCCCACAAGAAAAAGTCAGCAATATTGAAGCAAATGTGAAGCACAATTAAAGCAGCAAACAGGTTACCCTAGATAAACATGCATTAATGGGACACTAATTATGCAATAGGTGGAATATTAGTTGAAAAATTAAGGTCAAAGTTCTAGTTTTCGGATTTCATGCTGCCTCCAGACTGGCAGAATGTCAGTGTGACATCATTAATTTCGAAGCATACATTCTTGTTTTTCATATTTGGGCTTCGTTGCCTAAGTGCCACAAGCTTGCCATTTTCAATGCTTGGCTCCTTTAAAACACAATGTAGCCGATTTTTACCCACAAACAATTAACCATTGGGCTTAGCAGACACTCTGGTGCAGGAACTTTAAGGCATCATCGCTCACCTTCTCTTTTGCACATTTTCTGTCCTATCAAAATTAAGCCGTCTTCTGGAAGTAACCGAGGGCCTTTTTGGTATTGTGGAAGAGTAATTTAGTAATGCAGGTGAAACCATTTTTATGTTAACTGCGGCTCAAAGGATGTATCTGCAGAAAACTGGCAAAGTTTGAAGCAGCTGGTAAAAAACAAAATAACTTTCTCCTCCTCCTAGATGAGATATGTTGAATTTTCTACCATAACGATCATTCAAACACAGTTTAAGCAAGTTATTCCACATACCAGTATCAGCCTGGTCTGTCCTCCCCAGGTCCAGAAGCTCATCTTCCAGTGCATGGCTGAAACTGGCACCTGAAAATCACAATATTGCATCACAATTTCTAGTTTCATAAGCAATTTGTACTTTTTGCATAACTATGCCAGCAAAACATCATGCAATTGTCTGAACACATCTTTAATGAACTTCACAAAGCACCATGTAAATGAGTGCGGCAAAGTAGTTCTAGGGAAGCCTGCAAGTTGGAGGAAAGTCTACAAGATGAAAAAATGTCAATGTCAAGAGCAACGACTTTAGGGCTAGCTGGTTGCACATAGCAGATCACGGTGAGGCACGCACAAACAAGGACAAAGTGAGGGGTAGACAACACAAGCGCTTGTGTTTTCTACTCCTCACTTTGTCCTTGTTTGTGCATGCTTGACCGTGATCTGCTATGTCATCGACCTGACTGTAGCATGAAGCTATAAAGGAAACCCATACGAGTTTCTCAGAAAGAAAGCTTTGCAGTTGAAGAAAATCCCGGACAAGGACGAATTTTTCAACTGCAAAGCTCTGTTTAGAGAAGCTCGTACGCATTTCCTTTGTAGCTTCATACTACAGTCGGGTGGATGACAATTTCCCCGTTATACTATCAACAACACATACACAACTACTTTTCACTACTGCAATGAAGTCATAAAAGTAATTGTCAAGGATAACTGGGGGTGTAGCATATATATAAAGTTCTCTTTAAACCATAACATTTTGTTTATAAAAAGTGCATGAGTGTAGCGACACACTACTTTTGTGGAGTTTCTAGATGAGGCAGACATACTTTGCTGTGAATAATGCATTTCAGAAAACTTATCAAAAATTCATGAAATTTGTTTAGAACCTTGAGGGCAGCAGTTTGTAGGGCAAATTTGGATGCAGTGACAACTTAATACAGCTACATTTTTTTTACATTGAGAATCATACTGAATTCTAGATACTTATCAAATTTGAATGCTTCATCAAGGCGATAATGGAACAAACACAGCGGCAGTACAGAAAAGGCAGCCTTATTTGCCGATGCACACAAACTCGAGTCTACGTGCCTTGTGCCTGCCACGCCTCACAAGGAATGGCGGTTTGCATCTACAATAAACGTGAGCCAGTGCCTGCTCTCACATAGATGTCTCAGCAGGCATCATTTCATATTGCTATCGACAGTGCTTCAAAATTCTTAAATATTTATCAAAGTAACTGTTTTAAATTTAGGGATGTAAAGTCCATGCGAAGAAGAAAGAAAAAGCACTTCCTCACATGAACATTACCGTATAGTGCGAAATATAAGTCGACGTTTTTTCCAAAAAAAATATTACTCAAAGGTCACCCCTTGACTTATATATATATATACCGGCCCTTGGCACAACCTGAATAGTCATCTGGAAACATGTAGAAGCGCAGACTTTCCAGCATCCACATTTTTATCGCCTCCATGGTGACCGATGAGGCCCAACGTTGACGCGGCCTATGCAATTGGATCGACACCATCTTCCCTTTTTGTGCGGCAATCGTTCCTAGCATAGCTAATTTGCCGACAACCCACAAAATAAGTACTATTACTTGACTTCAGATCACCACAGCATATTAAAAGAAAGTGATCGAATATGCTGAAATGCATGGGAGCATGTCCGCCCAGCGGCACTTTGGCATTTTGGAAAAAAGCATCCAGTACTGGTGAACGCAGAAAGTCAAGCTGTCTGCCTGCAATGTGTGGAAGATGTCCTATCGCGGGTGTCACGCGGTGCACCTGGAGCTTGAAGGCAAGGGGGCAGATTTCATCCGTGAGCATCGTGCCAGATCCTTGACAGTGACAGCAGAACTCATCCGCATCAAAGCTATCGAGATCACTCGAGAATCCGGACTGTCCAAGGAACAATTCAAAGGCTCCATTTATTGGGTTCGTCGCTTCACGCGACGCAAGGAATTCGCACTTCGACGGTGCACATCCATCTGCCAGAAGATGCGGAGGCATATGAGGACAAGCTGGTGGAATTCCAGCAGTATGTTATCTGTCTCTGGCAGCAGCATAGGGACAGATCGGCAACGCTGATGAAACGCCAGTGCGGTTCGACATGCCGTCGTCCACCACAATGTGCAAACACGGCGCGAAGGAAGTCAAGCTTCTTTCAACGAGGAATGAGCATTCGCGCTTCACGGTGATGCTCGTGTGTGATGCAGACGGCAGAAAGCTGCCCCCATACATAATCTTCAAGAGGAAGACGCTCCCGAAAGAGGTTTTCCCACGGGATGTTGTCATTTGCGTGAGCGAAAAGGGCTATATGGACGAGGCCCTCATGATCAATTGGATCAAGACCCTCTGGAATCGGCGACCCGGTGCACTCCTGCGGTGTCCGAGCATGCTCGTCTTGGTTGCCTTTCGAAAGCACTTGATCACAGGTGTGAAGCAGGCACTCCGCGACGGGAGGACAGAGTTCGCCGTCCTTCCGGGAGGTATGACATCAGCACTTCAGCCAATGGACGTCGTGCTTAACATGCCCTTTAAAGACCGTGTTCGTGAACAGTATAATCAGTAGATGGCCGGCGCCAACGCGACGACCCCAACCAGCCGGCTCTCGCCACTGTGGCCACATGAGTGTTGCAGGCTTGGCGCTCGCTGCCCGACGATACGGTGGTGCGGGCATTGAAGAGGTGTTGCATTAGCAACTCCTTGGATGGCACCAAGGAAGACATGTTGTGGGTCGCAGCCAGTGAGAAGCAGTCTTCAGACGAGAGTTCAGACAGCTCGAATGAATAAGCAGATGACTGGTCTGACGGCGCCAGTAAATAAACGAAGTCTTGTGCCTTATAGTTTTTATGTTGACTTCTTCGCTTCAATGCAAGGGGGTCGACCAATATTTCGCCCTAACCTATATTCCACATAATACGGTAATCAGCCTCCCTGAGAATTGATTTTAGCAAGGTGCTTGGCTAATATGGCAATTTAAGGCAGTCCGAGCACTATAATTCCCCTGCAACAGATCTCCGCGCTCGCACCAGCCTTCAACACATACGAGCTATTCCGCATTATCTACGCATACTCAAGCTGCACGCAGCTTGAGTATGCGAAGGCACGCAGACTCAAGCTTGCGTGCAATGTGTGGTTGGCAACTTCAGACATAAGTATAAGAAATTAGTCTTTCTTGGGTGCTGGTTATTGCACAGCACACATATCTAACCAATCAGTACACAAATTAGCCAATCAGTACACAAATTAGCCAATCAAAGCGGAAATTTAGGCAAGTTTGTGAGAATGCATATTTGACTTCAAGCGCAAAAAAACAGGGCGCGGGGAAGAAAGGAAGAACAGACGGGATGAGCACTTGTCCTATGTGGTTTTCCTTTCTTCTGTCCCTATTTATTTGCACTTGAAGTATGCACATACTTTAGACACACTTATAACAAACTGCAGGATGCACACAAATGTGGTCATTATATCGAATATTTAAATATTCTGAAAGATGTATGTCTTTGCTTATTGCAAATTGTCAATTATGCCAGTGGACTGTAAAGCAAAATGAGAAGAAATGTGTTCACTGCAATGCATGCAGTGCAGCATTATATTTACTGTTAATAGCACATTTCTATTGCAGTACTGTAAAATGTCCAATCTTATTAAATTTGAAAGGCAGTGCAACTTCCCAATGCAACTTAGGAGTACTTCAGCAGATCAGTTTACAGAAAGATAATAAAAAGAACATTGCCTAAGCAACATACCCACAAAATAAATTATATATGTAGGAATTACTTTAATATGGCAACAGACTTCAACTTGTAGTACTTTTTGATATTCCTGTTCCCAATACACTAGGTAAATGAATGTGGTAAATCAGTTCTGGGGAAGCCTGCAAGTTTATAGAGCATGACTCTGCAGAAAGAATTTCCACTATCATGCAAATTCTTTTCGAGGGAACTGCAAGCGTCACGTCATTGTTAGGCCAGAGAAGGTTCTTGTCCAGCTGAATAACTGATTGACACATGCTAGAAACTGCCAAATGGAACAAACATGGGCAAGTTATGGTCGCAGCATTTTATGTGCTTTAAATATATTTCAATGACGATTTGAGCAATGCACAGGGTCATCCATTCTTCGCACGCACACAGCGTAGCATGGCCGTGCGCCACGGAGCGCCAGCACGAACGGCTTAGCCGCCCATCGAAGCAAAGCGACGCAGGTGCACAGGGGCTTGGAGGTAGGGCTTCATGTCCTGTGTAGTATGCTAAAGCATGGTAAGCTCCCTCGCTTCAGCAGACGACGCAATGCCCCACCTCCAAGCCCCTGTGCACATGCTCCACTTAGTTTTGATGCGCGGCCAAGTGGTGCACGCTGACGCTTTGCGCAGCACAGCCACGCTGCGCCGTGTTCATACCAAGAGTGGACGACCCTGTACATTTTACAATGATTATAATTAGGGTTCTGTACGTTTGGTGTAAGATGAAATGAAGAGAGAAGTATGGCATACTTTCTGGAGAACAAGAACTGAAAGCAAGGAATACTGATTATGGACAGTGTTGTGCTGGTTCAACATAGTGTGAAATTTGTCAGCAGTCTCCAAAAGATAGTGTTTTGATTTAAAATGGCCTTCTTTCCTAGTCAGAGGTGCAAAAGGGCTAGTTGTATAACCCCAGTTCACAGCTGACAAACAAAAATATAGTGCAGACCATTTAACATTTCATAAACAAAATGTATACACATATGCCATGGAATGAAACTTCACAAATACCATAAGAAGTGTGTAAAGACACACTCGTAATGAGTATTACAAGGGTTCACTTGCCTTCCACTGAACCCTCCGCCAACACTTCGTATGACTGCGGTGGACCACCTAAAACAAAAATATAGCAGTATGAGAAACATTCTACTGTACCTCCTGCATGATTTTTATCTGGACGAAAAAGAACAAAACAAAGCAAATCCTGCAAAAAAAGTCTTAAAGACTTCTACTAGGGGTGCTTGAAGCATTACAAAGGATGCTGCCAGAGGAACTATCATCTGTAATTGACTTAATTAAGTAAATATTCACAAATCACTCTAACACCCTTGGAAGTCATCATTACATTAGTTATTTGCAGCAATGCACACATTTCTGTACAATCAGCCAAACAATTGACAACAAGCGAGTGCTGCGCGATGATAACTGCTTTGTTCCAAACTCACGTGGAGCTTTCGCATAGGCATGGAAAGGTTAAACATTTTGTGCAAGTATATGAAATGCTGCAAATTCACTTACTGGCATGCAGCTGTCACCAAACATTTGTGGCAGTAGGCTAAAACTTTGCAAGTTGGTCCAGTGTTTTGTAATGGACAATGTAGAAAAAGCAAGGAGACGAATGACTATAACTACAGGGGTAGCATCCACTTCAGAGAACAGCCCAGCAGACAAATGTTGTGATGGCACCAATTAAGTGTGCGTGCACCTACACTAGATTTTTCTTTGCACTGCAGCAAAAAGCATGGATCATTAAAATGGCAAGCATTCACCCGATGTTGTTATCTGACTGATTGTACTTAGTAAGTCCAGTAAAAAGATGCTGGCTCTCCCATAACCGAGAGTAGATGTAAGCATGAACCAGCTACCGGCAAATCAGATGGGTTGGAGTAATTACGACGATTACTCACAGCCATCTGAGGCGTGCCGGTCACTGTCGGCCTGGTCACTCAGCACGTTGCCAGCTCTTGCAGGAGGCGGCACAAAACTTGTGCCACGGAAATCGTAGAACACTAGCCATGAAAAGAGCACAAGCAACCCTGTTTCAGCGCAAAAGATGACATTCAGGTGTATGGTGCACTGTATCTGCCTTTTTGAACATCGCTATTCGAAATGATAAATTAAACTTCAGTGTACAAGAAGTTACAGCTTGATAGAGTGGTATTGTGAACAAACATTAGGAAGAAATCAGAAGCAATATTTTTAAAGGGCAGTAATTAGCATATGTAATGTGGTCCTGTACAAAGTGTTGGGGACCAGAGACCGTGAGTTTAGACTGGGGCGAAACTGAGTTTCGACTGAAGCGAATTCTATCATTGTTTTGTTTCTCGAAACAGTGAGTTGGTTGTGCATTTAACTCGACCCCATCATTGAATGCCAGTGAGCCATTGCAATGTTGTTGGCTCTTGAAAAGCGCGCCACTGTTCCAGCAGTTTATTTTCCTTTTGTTTTTTCCTCGCTGTGCGTGACACCACCTAGGGACAACGCAGAGAAACTAATAGTTACAAACTGTAGTATTCTGCAAGCAGATGACAAACGAGTGAAGTAGACTTCCGGGGAGTTCACCACTTGCAGATTGGCTTCTCTCTCCGCCCCGTTCTCGCAAATTCTGCGTACTGCCACTTTGTGACGTTGCAGCGACCAAACAGAATGCGTATTGAACAAAGATCTTCGATCGCGCACTATATGTTCTCGTTTCATTCTTGCCCCATTCTCGTCTCATTCTCATCTTGAGTGCCCGGATAACAGCTCGATTTTGGCTCAAGGTCTCTTGAAGGTCGCGGACAACGGGAGCTAACAGCATTTTATGCTTTAAAAAAATGTCTACAAGGAAGCTGTTCCAAAGTGGTCAAGACAAACCCCTCATACCTTTTCCAAGGCAATGTAATAGCTAGGTGCACCTGTACATATCAACAATGAAGACAATATAGCAATTAATTCTAGGACCTGTGTGTTGCATGAATAAGATAAATACACTGCCAACAACATGCAACATTTTGTTCCATCTTGTGCGTATGTTAGACTAACATGTTCCCATGCGTCGAAGTTAAATAGTATGTCTCGCTGAATATCTGTCACATGAAGCCACACAGATGTAAATCACTTGCAATCAACTAAGAGGTCAAAAGTTTCCTGAAGTTATCATGCAAAAAAGTAAATTTTATGAAGTTATTTAGGTTAAATAAAAAGCAAATTTTTTAACATATTCTTAACAATTACAGCTTAAAGGGCCCCTCACCAAGTCCAATCGATAATTTTCTTTGTGCACTGCAAGTAGCAGGGCATCACCTAGGGAAGGGCTCACTGCCAACGTAAGCACTCTCTCCTTCTGCTATGTCTGATGCCCACAGGTGACTTTTGTTACCAGCCAACTCCCTCACTGGAGCCAAGGGACCTTGTCCCATTTACGTCACAAGCACTGCCTCCGTTTTTTTCCCCTTCCACTTTTCGCTGTGTGGCATACTACCAGTGGCAGCATTGTGCTAGGCAAAATACCAAGGTCATAAGCCATAATTGGTGACGTTGCAGGCAGTGCATCTTACATAGAGGCATTTGTGCATGTAACCTTGACTCTGTGGCTGGAAGCAGAGCTCACGTGAAAAAAAGGGCATGCAAGCTTTTCTGTGACGTTTATGCTGTTACACCGTGTAGCTTTCAATATTTTGCAGACACAGTTTCCACAGAGTGATCTATGCGTCACACATGTCTGTTCAAAATGCCTAAACCTGGTGAGGGGCCCTTTAAAGAATGCCACGTCTGGAACAGGAAAACCAAGTGAGAGAGAGCTGATGAGCAAACCTGGGGATACATCTGGCACCAAGATTTCATGAACAACCTCTTTTGCGATTGTGGCTGTCTTGGCAGTGGGAGCAATTTCTGCATGAAAAGCAATTACTGTCATAAAACACCAGCTAAGAAAATAGCATTAAAAACAAGGAAAAGCCAGACATTCTTTTGCCAATGGCTGCAAATAATGCACAACATGGTGCAGCAAAATCCTTATATGTGCTCGTGCCTGTGGACATAGCTGTGGCTAAGATGCATACGTGGCTCCTGTGCCACTCATGGTGCTTACAATAATGAAGAACAGAAGCTCCCACCTTCCAAAGCTGTATGCTCCGAACACAGATAATGAGCCCCGCAGTCATGCATTCAGTGTACACAGTATATTTTTGATAAGCCTTACATAACCTGCAATGTTGATTTAGCTGCTACATGCACATATACCACAATATTGCAAGAAGTGAGGTAATATTTGGCCAGGAACTGACAGCATGTCAGGTATAAATGATCTGCCATGAACTCAGTTTGGAAAATCAGATGCACACTATGAGCCTACCACAACTTAAAAGAGTACTGGTACAATACTTTTGCATCCTGTTTTCCATGCTTCATTAGATAACTGCTGAACTGAGAAACATAGTATGGCAAAAGAATTCCCTAAATGCACAAAGAATTGCTAATTATATCCTCTTCCAATGCTACGATCAGTTGGCCTAAGGTTTTTTTACAAGGGTTTCTCTACATGTCACGCATGTCATAGGCAATGCTCACATGGTATCACAAGCTGCTGACATACAAATGAGCCTGATGATACAGTGTTCACAAGCCACAAAATAACCGTGTTGCCGCAAGCTGGAAGCACACCACGTGGCCTATTCTTTCCACTTGTTCACATTCAACATGTAATAATAAAAGCTTGGCCCTCTACTGTCTCTTAGAATGTGCAGTGCCCTTTGCCCTCCTCCCCTTCAGTAACTTATTCCTCGTCGTCTAAAGCTTTCTCGCCTTGAAAAGCTTTCACAACTCTATAACATTGTGCTTTTACCACTGCACCAAACAACTCATCAGTGATAACACGTGCACATAACCACAATTTGCACATGTAGTGAAGCTAGGAGGAATGAAAGAATTGGAAGAGAACACCATAGGATAAAATTGCAGCCAAAAAAAGTTGACTCAACAAGTGATCTTGTCAAGACAGTTTTTACTGTCTTTCACTGCCGCACTAACTGCACTCTTCTGAAAATAAAATGAGTGTGATAGTAGCTGCACTGTTGCACAATGGCTATTAAATGTACAAGCCAGCATAAGCTACCCAAGTTGCATAAGCATGTTGCAAAGAAGTAATCACACGGCAGTTACCAAAGCCCCCAAGCACATGTACAGGCACCGACAAAAGTGGTAAACTCCACACAACGGGAGCCGCAGCAACGGCAAACTGCATCGCAACGCCATCTACAGGCAGCACCTGGGATCAAGACAGCCAATCGGTGCCCTTTATTATCTGCAGGCATGTCGCTTGACTCGTTTCAATGTTTCGTGCTTCAGCTCGCCAAAATACCGAGCGACGCCGCTGCAGTATACCACTTTTGTAGGCGCCTTTATGTTGATTAAAACCTACCATAAGCCAAGCTTACAATGCCAAGTCTGCTGAGCGCAGGGTCATGCGGTAGGCCAAGAGAAAGAAAGTGAAGGGTATGGATCCAAGAATAATTGGTTTACAAAGGCCAGCTATGCAATGTGACATTTCCTCCTAGTTTATTTCCTTTCTCTGTGTAGAGGAGCCCTTGCAAACGAATGGTATGCAAATAAGCTGTACTCTATATGGTACCAATCTAAATTAATTGCATTAAATGGTGGTATAATTCATGATTTATTGCATGTTTGAGAAACTGAGGCCTTATTATAGAGTTGCAGCTTTAAGAATAATTTTTAATAATTGTGTCAGTGCACCTTGAAGACAAAACATAGATGCCTCTGTATTATACTTGGCTCATAGATACGCACCCATTTATTGATTACCTATATGACACTCTACAGTGCATGCCTATGTAGCTGCACGTATGTTTCTTACTTGGTTTGTGTCTATTCACTCTCCTTTTGATCCCCAGCTTTTACTGCTTTCATTGAATACTGAAACACGTTATCGCTGTTGCGTGGCACTTGTTAGGCATTCTCAGCTTCTGTGTTAAAAAATAATGAGCTTAAGGAGCTCACTTCAAAAAGTCATGCTACACGAACATGAGTTAAAATTGTATAAGCGCACTGAAATTGAGGACTAGCAATTGCACAGACAAGCACTAACTTTAAGGCTTTATTGGCTGGCTGCAGCAGGCATAATAAAATGCACTTTGTAAACTAGAGATCGTGTTGTGCATCATACTGCACTTTCATGCGGAAAGTTCTAGGTAGGCCATATGGAACACTGCCTAAAAGACAAACTGAGAAACCAAAGCAACAACATAAGAAAGCATGCGGTGGTTGGTTGGCTCTGTTGCAAGACATGTGGCAGTGAGCCATTGTTTAACAAAGGCTTTGATGTGCCGAGACACAGAGATGGACTCACTAGGCTGGTCATTGAAGTAGCCCGAACAGCAAGCCTAATTATAAATGCGTGAACATGCCTTCGCTTGCTTTGTCAAGAACTGTTTTTTCTAAACGCGATTTTGTGTTGGCATTGCATTTTTGTTTGCAAGTGAGCATGCTTTGAATGCCTGTATGTGCATCTGTTTACAATAAAGTGACTCTTGAAGGCTGTGTTTGTGTGTCCACTAATTTGTTCTCGGTCATTTCCCATACCAGCAAACGTCAACACTCATCACAAACACGAGCTTGCAACTTACCAATCTTGTTGAGGAGGGCATCCGTCAGCCTTCTAGACCTCTCTCGCTCCTCTTCCAACAGCCGAGCAAGCTCCTCTTTCTCAGCTTCTATATTTTGTAGTTCTTTTTCGAGGTCCTCAATTCTTGCTTCCATCTTCTTCCACTCAATTTCATGGGAAGCTCTTTTATCTTTCTTGCTTTTAGTGTGATTTTCAACAGATTCTTTGCTCTCATCTTCAAAGTCTTGAAACTGCAATAATACATGACACCATGAACCTTGGGAGAATGACGAGACTTCTCAAGAGCAAACTATGAATAATACTTGAACTGCGCTATGAACAATACAATAACGATACGAACTATGAAGAAGTCACTTAGTTGCATGCGTATGCAAGCCAATAATTTACTACCAGAAATCAGAACCAGATATCACCAAGTTATCTCTGATTATCAGTGTTTACCAAAATCAAAGGAAATATGTGCTGCAATAAAAATCCATAAATGTGTATCAGCCAATCGACAGTGCACTTCTGGCAAACCAGGCAACACCTGTACTGGTATTAAATGAGACAGGCCAACATGAGCCAGCCATAAAGGTGCGTAAAATCTCACCCATCCACATGTTGTGGCATTACTTTTCAAAAAATGAAGCGCCAACGGTAGCGGCACACTAATAAGGAACAAAAAGACAGGAAGCGCCTTGTCCTGTCTTACCTTTCCTTCTTAGTGTGCAGTTACCGTTGGTGCTTCATTTTTTTACAGCTATGCACCAACTAGCCTCACAACTTGTTTTACTGCAATTACTTTTCAATGCAGTGTGTCACTTCTGAGGTCACAAAGGAAGCCACACACTAAAAATACCAGTATATACCAGTCAGGTAAAATTATGGTAATAATGACATCTTGCAATGGCAGGTTGTCTTGATTATGATAATGCAAGTTTTCCATGCATGACCACCTATAAAGCACCAAGTAGGATTTTGTACTAGCCAAGGAAATCAAGGCAACAGTTTATCTTATGACGTACTTTGGCACCATTTGTGCATTGCAAGTGATGCATATTTTTATTCTTATTTTCCCACAAAGGTGTTGCCATTACCTCTGCACACCACATACAATTCTTTATTTGTACATGCTAATGCAAGTGGCATTTAGTGAATATTTCTAGTTTTAACAATCCCTTGTATGGTTTAGTGATGAGCAGGTGAAAGTAACATTAAATATTGCATACTACTCTTTTTTTATGTGTGCAGTCTCGTGTATGCTAGTCGTGTCCAGTTGAAAATAATGCCATGTTGTGCTGCCAGAAGGCCAAATTACAGAGACCTGTATATTGAATGAAAATGTGCAGAAAGAAAAGACTATTAATAACAAAGTAAAAGGCACAATCACAGCCCCCTCATCACATCACAGACATGATAATGAAGCAGCAAGGTAAACTGCTACTTTAAGCTTTAACCAAAATAGTGTTTCAGCATCGCCATCAGGTTTGAATGTTGACAGCAATAATGGGTAGCTGGGCTCAAATAAATATTGCTTACCAGTTCCGAGTTCTCCGACTGCTTGAATGCCTTAAGTATGTTGCCAAGTTCCTTCCTGGCAGCTTCTCGCTTCCTTTTCCTCTCTTCTCTCTTGGAGAGCCCTTCATCAGCCTTAACCATAAAAAAGGCATGCAAGATAAAACTCAACACATCTCCTCAAGAACATTTATGCAGGCATCGGGACCTATTTCTTATCTTCATATCTGCAGAGACTCTCCCAGCAGCCAACACTGACCACTGCAACAAAAGTGTGTGTGGTTGAATGAGAGGAAACAGGGGAACTGACTTTTTTTTTAGCAGCCCCATAGAGATGGTAAAGCTGAAGAAATCACGAGGGAAATTAACTGCGCTTTTAGGTGGATAAATAAATAAGAAAATGGCACATGTAGTGCAATAAGGTTTTCAGTGTGGCACTAATCATAGCTGGCCAGCTTTTATTTCCTCTTCCCCTTTTGTTATGTTTGGGTTTGACTTAAACATTGCCCTGACCAGGCTAGATGTCACTTAACTTTTGATTTCATCCAGGCCTCTTTCTATGCATTGCAAAAGCACTTGCCATCATTAAGGTAGCAGCTGCACATTTTGAAACAGTTCTACTGCTACACTCTACAAGGTCAATAAAGCACCACATCATGGCCTCCAAAGCCATGTTTTTGCAATTACGTATCATACAATTATGCAGTAAAGCAGTGATTTGGGCTTGTTGGTAAGACATCGTGAGGCATATAGCGCGTTAAAAAGCGCCTGTGTGTATCACGTCTCACTTTTGTCCTTGTCTTTTTAACGCGCTATATGCCTCACAATTATGCAGCATTTTTACAAATGTATAAGATCTGGGGCCTTATATTCAGGGCGTTATCACCAACAGCATTGCAACACTTAGGAAAACTAAATAAGAACAAATTAATAGCACAAGTAGACAACTGCACAAGCCACTGAATGCAGAAAAGGAAGCTAGAACCCCCTATGAACATACTATCATCAAATGAAACGCAAACAGTGAAGCGCGTAACCAAAGCATAATTGAAGGTATATTGTGTACCATCCAGTCAGCACCAGTGACACGCATACACATCCAGTCATAGGTGGAGCATCCAATGATGCTCCACCTATGATGCAATATTTATGTTTCTGTTTTGGTTCTCTTTCATTTGAAAGCAAGAAAAGATGATGCTGCTGTTCACATTTCAATTGACACCGATAGGACATACAGTTTCGTCGCACTGTGATAATGCTCGCCCTATACTGCAATATTTCAGTTTCCATTGCTTTTTATTTTTGTTTTCTTGCATTCAAGTAAAAGAGAACCAGAACACAAACGAAAATATTGCAGCACAGAGAGAGCATCCTTGTGCAGTGCTGTCAACAGGATCTGCACTCCTGTCAATGGTGATGACTGGATGGTGCGCACTACACCTTCCATTATGGTTTGGCCATGTGCTCCAATCTTCACGTCTTATTTGACGCCAAGAGTACATCACAATAAATACTCAAGTTTCACTAAGAAGGCTAAAGCGATGGCTTGATGCAAATGGTATGCTTAAAGTAAGCAGTAATGGTCAGCCAAGCTGCACTTCTGCTCTGAATTTTGCAGCTAATTGTGGGTGCTAATAGTAATAATTATTATTATAACAGTAATAATATAATAATAATCATGAACAATAATATGCGCAGGTGCACACCTCACTAGCAAATTATTTGTGGTCCAAAGCAGTGCTTTTGAACGTTTTCAGTGTATAATTATACTAGCGGGCCACAGCACGATACACCAATCTTTCATCCCTTGAAAAGTTCTCCTGAACAACACAAAGTACCACAAGATGGTGCTGCAGCGTAGTATTTATTTTACTGCTGAACTGAACTTTGAGAACTCAGCAATAAACTACAGCAGCTGCACCTCTTTTGCTATGTAAGCTTTAACTGAGGAGCAAAGTAACGCTCGTAAGAAACCCAGTAGGTTGATGATATAGAAAACTAAGGGCCTATTTTATTCCCATATGGTCCCCAAAGTATGTGTCAAAAAAACAAGACTAAAACTGTGCCAATCATGCAAAGAGAGTGGGTGCACAGCATATCTTCAGTGAAACACTGAAGCTCAGGTGGTCACTTGGTCACTGTCAACCTCACAAGAGCAGATACGGTGACCCATCAACCCCATTATGCAACATGTGCGACCTGACAGACCAAGACCAGGCAGCCAGCCAACCAGGAAGAAAGACTAGTGGGATGTAGTTACCAGGAATTCCGCACAAATGACATAGAAGCCCTTAAGGTATATGCAGCGTGAATAAGATAGGAGGAGTACAATGTGTGCACATTCTTCGGTGCCTCAACCTGATAATTGCAATATTCATGTGTAACCAAACTTTGAAGAGAAAGAAACAAAGACCTTTCTGCCACACAATGCATGTGCATGTGTGGTAGAGAGGTCTCATGCACATTCCCAAGGAGCCAGGTAGCAGCCAAAATCATAGCCTAGTTACTAAACTGTTTGTGCAAAGACAAAGACTGGCCAGCAAGCATGACCTGAGCAATCACTATCTGCAACTATGCACTGTGACTGTACCACACTGCAGTGCAGGGGTATTTCTTTTACCACAGCATTCACATCTGCGAAGAGGCAAACCATGCAATAGTGAGGATGGTACAATGAACCACACATGAATCAAATATAGCTAAAAACCGAAAAAGCTTAATGTGCAAGATGCACTCAAGTCATATATACATATATTCCATTAGGTGTTGTTTTACCACTGGCATAACCAACCAAAACTAATGTACGCGTTCACACAGCACATTGTAAAATATAATTGAAAAAAATCTTACCAAGTTGCCTTTGTGCAGCTTTCCCAATATCACTCTGGGAAATGAGTGTCGCGAGTTCTTCAATTTGCACAGAAGGTCCTCAAGGGTGACTGGCAATGATTAAAACAGAACTCAAATGAAAGAAGGCAAACTATAAGAACAGCATGGTGGGCCACGTGTTTAGACCCCTACTCTAGGTGCAAATGGCCTGCGGCGGCGACGCGTCGGCTTACCCGCGAGTGCAGTGACGTTGGCCGGGTAAAAGTTCTCGCCTCTTCCATCTTCATCCGCCCAATACGCCATGACAACGTCGTCCTTTTTGAAATCAGTTGTGCTTTGTGGCTCGAAATCTCTTATAAGAGCCACAGGCAGCGCTGCCCGCTCCTTATCTTCTGTGTACTGTACACATGCAAACATTGTCTCCGATCGTCGTGCAGGCGGAGTTTCGAGACACACGAGGAATGCTCGTTCACGACCGACAAACTATCAGCACGAACAATGGTTCCCGCGGATATAATTATAGTTTACTATAAATGTAATATAGATATAATAAAACAGCTACTTGTAAAATCACAGATCACCTATGCAAAATGTCTCACTACAGCGTCTATTACAAAGCCCTACCATACATACAGACCTAGTCTAAAGGACACGGCCGCCCATGGTGGTAGATAAGTTTAGATGGCGCCAGTAACGAGTTTTTTTTTCCCCGATGTTAATGATTTTGCTCTTTACGATGGTAAGGTGGGTGTTGCAGATGTTTATTTCTCGTATAAAGTGACAAGCGTAGCCACCGAAATTTAAGTTTTTTTTTTCATCAGTTTTATTCTCGTGCTTCGTCCACGACCGATGAGTACACAACACGGGGACGAAAGTGCGTCTGTATGCTGCGCTACAAATAAACGGCTTGTTTATATCATTATATATGCTCGTTTACAAAAGGCTTAAGCAGGTGTCATTAATTTACATCTACGAAAATGTTTTTCAGTGCCCGGCCTAATCGTTAAAACGACTGCACAACTAATTTTCATGGTAACCACTTTTTTAGTGCAATGGAAAGCTTACCGGCTCTAATCATGAAGTAGTAGCGTAGAATAAAGGTAGTAATGATGTGGAAAACGCCGTGGAAAAATTTGTTATCATAATTTTTCGATTTGCAGTGACGATGAAGTCGTTCACCGGAAGCATGCTGAAGACTGCGATAGGCGAGCGCGATAGCGCGTATAGGGCGGCACTAGTTGGAGGCAGACTAGTGCAGCCGTAGATGTTAGAACGTATTCATCTCTCGAAGACCTGAGTGAGCTGGAACAGAGGATCTTAGCTCGCATGCGTGCTCACAATTTACATCCTTACGAAGTAGCACCCAAACGTCATATTTCGATGCACGAAAGCTGCAACGGAAACGAGGAATCCGACTTGCACGAAAGACCACTGTCCCCGCCGTTTTCGTAACGCAGTATTCACTCTAATTCAACCCAGGTAAGATCACAGCTCATAATATTCTTACACCATGGTCAGATCTAAGAGGGTTGTCACCTCTTGTACATTATGTTGCACTTTGCCTTCAACCGTTTTTGAATTTCAATCAGACGCGATTGCGTAAAATATTTACCACGTACGTGTATCAATTATATGCCAGCGGAAATGTATGAACGTTGAGTATTCGTAGTCTTGTCATCAGCGTTCGACAAAATAAACATTCATTTCATCTATACCGACGTGTCGCTATATATGTATACATATGACAAAAGCAAGAGAACCGGATGCTGCGTCAGTTCAACATACCAGGGATAGAGTGTCTCCGTACCACACGATTATGTAACATAGGTAAAGCGGTATACCGGTCCGCTTTACCTTATGTTGACATAATCAGCATCAGCATTTGTTGTAGAATATATATTCCACAACAACAAACACGGCTTTGTACACGTAGTACAATTGTACTACGTGGACAAAGCCGTGTTGCAGAGAGCATGCAGCTTGTCGTTAAGGACAAGCTGCATGCTCTCGGCAATAAAGCGTATATGTATATACATAACCCTCAAGACAACCTGTTTGGTGTACTTTAATTGTGATATTTTCACATTTATTAGAAACACGTACGATCGAATATACAGGCCTAGCTGTAGTCGAACGCCTTTATAACGAAGTGCATGCGGTCACCTCGTGGCACCATGCAGCTCACAATAGAACCGCGGAACAGAATTATTCCTTCGTTATATAACTGTCGATATATAATAATATTGGCGAACTGGAAGCACAGAATCGTTTACAGACGCTATCTCTTTACCGAATACGTACGTACAGTAAACGCCACTGCACGCGGTCGCGGCGATGGAGTCTCCCGAACCGGCTTCTTGCATGAAAGGTAGGCAGTCGCTGAGCGCAATTAAGCTATGTGAAATATGTTCATATAGCGGACTGTCGTGTAAACAAATGGCGCATAACAGAATGAAGTCTCAATGCAGCGATCGCACTGTATATGTTTATTGGTATTCTCATGCAGCGGGCAATTTCCCGCTGCTTCTCTTTCGTAATCCAGTGCGTTAATTCATAAAACAAACACCGTATACGCCTTTTTTAAATATGCTTCTTACCGATCCTATACCATTCCAAAAAAAAATTAAATGGTGTGTTTTATGTGCCAAAACCACTTTTACGAGGCACGCCGTAGTGGAGGCGCGACTCCGGAAATTTCGACCACATGGGGATCTTGGGATCTTTAACGTGCACCTAAATCTAAGTATATATATATTTATATATATATATATATATATATATATATATATATATATATATATATATATATATATATATATATATATATATATATATATATATATATATACATATATATATATATATATATATATATGTGTGTGTGTGTGTGTGTGTGTGTGTGTGTGTGTGTGTGTGTGTGTGTGTGTATACACACACGCCGGGCAGCGATTGCGGGCGAGGGTCTCAGTGCGCGTTTTCTTCTACTCACCGAATATCGCAGACCCAGCGCCGTAGCAGAAATCTTCGTTGTGTCTGTGCTTGCTGCATACCCGAGTTGTAGCCGATGGCTGTCTGCCCGTTCTAAGTTTCGCGGGCCAAGATTCAGGCAGCTTTTTGTCCTCCGGCTACGTGTGAATAAGGCTGGCACCGGGCTCCGTTGCGTACGTCCGGCAATGCGACACCGAGCAGTAGCCCTACCATACTGCACGCCTCCAAAGGTATAGCCACTACCGATTATAGTGATTTCAGATGTTGTCAAGCAGACACCCAAGGCGGGAAAGCCTCCCCACTTAATGAGAACTGCAGCGCAAGTGGGACTTAAACTTTCGTTTTCAGGTCGCTTTGGCGCTTCCGAAGCAGCCGACGCGGCCGCCGTGTACACGTGATCCTTCATGTCACGTCATGCATGCCGACGGTGGCGCCAGATTTTCCAGTGGTGGAGCTCGCCCCCAATATACAGGATTAAGCCGATGGGGTTAATCCGAAGGCCTTATACTGTGGTTGGTGCATTCAGTGATAGCTGCGGCCACGACCAGCGACTGATCTTGACCTCCTGTTCTACGACTCTAATTAGGCGCTGCCGAATTGAGGGTCGATCCAGTCTTCGATTAATGGTTAGTAGCTTGTTCACTGTTCGATTAATGATCAGTTAATTATTCTATGTAGCAGCAGTTTTGCACACATTACGTGTGTTTTATCGCTCAGATTGAGCCGATGGCCGACGTTCCGTCGAAAAGGGCGCGAAAGAGCTACTTGCACCATAGCAAGGAACTCGGCGTGCCGAAAACGACTTTTTACAGACGTTGGAAAGCAGGCGAGGAGAACGCGGATTGTTCCAGCGCACCGAGCAGCGCAGAGCCGTCTACGTGCGGGGATGACGCACCGCCTTCCTGCACCGGCGACGATCTGTCCCGCGAACCCTCACCCGTCTCGTCTGAAGAAAGCTGCATGTTTCGCGAGGAAGCAGAAGACTGCGACGACTCAGTTGAGAGTGGATCGCCGCCGCCTCTTATCGAAGAGGAAATATTGGCCACTACATTTGCTGCACTCAGCTCGGAAACGCTGCCAAACCTTGGTACGTCCAAGGCAGGAGCTGCTGCTATGGCCATGTCATATGCAGTTACGCATGGCTTGACGTGGACAGCGTTGGGCGATCTGGCTGCGCTGGTGAACAGCATCGCAGGAGCTGACGTGTTGCCACGCAACAAGTACGCATTTAGAAAGCTGTGGTCAACAAAGAAAAGTGGCTTAGTTACCTATTGGTACCTTTGTGATGTTTGTCAGGCTGTGTTGACAGTGGAAAACGGCAACACACTATGTACTGTCTGTGGCACCAAAGAAAATGTCACCAATGTGCATGCAAAAGGGTCATTTTTTGTGACTTTGGACACAGCAAGTCAGCTTTGCCTTCTCATTGACAGGACAAAGGAAAGCCTGGAAGAAGGGTTGTTGAAGAGAAGCCAGCGATGTGATGCTGTCACTGACATAACAAGTGCTGCTTGCTTTCATGAGCTTAGCAAAGCTGAGAACTTGACTTATGATGACTTGACTCTGACCATCAACACAGATGGAAGTCCAGTTTTCAAGTCCTCCAAGACATCAGTGTGGCCTCTGCAAATTGTGGTGAATGAGCTACCACCTGCCACACGACTTCAAAATCCTGTTCTGACAGCACTATGGTTTGGGAGAACCCACCCAAATATGCAGACATTTCTTGCAAAGTTTGTTGAGCAGGTAAAAAGTATGAAGCCCATATCATGGAAGACTGCATCATCTGTACACCAATCT
Organism: Dermacentor variabilis; assembly: GCF_050947875.1. NCBI lineage: Eukaryota > Metazoa > Arthropoda > Arachnida > Ixodida > Ixodidae > Dermacentor > Dermacentor variabilis. Next base: position 140,729 of record NW_027460753.1, on the reverse strand, counting down.
AGAGTATTTGTGCTGTGCTGTGCTGTGGATGCACCTGCACGTGCTGCCGTTCTGAACATGATTCAGTTCAACGGTCTGCATGGCTGCCCTCGGTGCCTCACGATGGCAACGCATAGAGAAGGTAAGAAATGTGCTGATATCTCCAAACAGTTTTTATAATTGCAGTATTATATAGTGTAATTATTGTAATTGAATGGTGTCTCTTGTATGCACGGAACAGTCTTCTTATTTTAATATTTTCAGTCTAGAATACTGGTGTAGAAGATGTAGCTGCACACAAGAATGCCAACTATCAAGACAGATATTGCTCCTCATATCACTCAAAGACTTGGGAAGCAAGGGCAACTTTCAACACACAGCATGCTCTATGTGGGATCTTGAGAATATTTGTGCAAGTAATTAAATTCGAAAATATTCACTGGGAAGTCTGTTATGTGCAAAAACCTGGCTTAGCTTGACTGTGGATGAAGTGATAGACATGCTAAGTTTCTTAAAACGTGTGGCAAAACATGCCACATGAGTGTGCATGCAGTAACACATGCAAGGCACTTGCCATTAAGGCAAAAGTACAGCAGTAGAGATACTGTGACTTTCCAGTTTTCTGTGCCATGTGTTACTTTAACTGACCACGTCTGTGAGGAAAACTTGGAAAGCCAGTGTCAAAAATAAACATACCTCGACAAAACTCATTTCTGTCAAGCTCACTGTAAATGTGCTCATAGGTTCATTAGCTAATTTTGTGCATATGAGGACAAGCATCTGTCGTCCCTGTTACCACATTTTTGCAGTTTTTTTATCCATGCAGGTAACAAGATCATACCAACCTAATTTTTAACACGAAAAGAAAAAAGACAACAGTACTACTTTCTTTTTTCTTTTTACATTAAGTACATACTGTTATGAGCTTGTTAGAGGTGATGGTTTCTTGTTATGGTAGAAGCAAGTATTCTGTAGCCAACCGTCCTGAATTCAGCGAGACAGTCTCTATTTCTGAGTAAATGTCCCAAGTTGTGACTTGATCCAGTTTCGATAACCAAATGTCCCAACTTTGATTTTTTCTGCTTAATAATAGAATGGCGCTCCCCTTCCATTCCAACTTTGTCCACTCATCGACAGTTGGCAACCCTATATGAACAAGTTTGGAACAAATAAATATGGACAGCTGCCAAGAGTCTTTGTGATAATGTTTGTGTTCACACACCTGCATTACATAAGCAGCTTACATAAGCCTTACGATGCTGCGGCTTCATGTAGCCGCTAAAGGCAAATTGCATTATGTTGTTGCTGAAAACAGTTGCACTCTGGTGCATCTTGAAGTACTGGACTGTATTGGTGGCAAGCACACCAGCATGCTTTGCAAAGACTCGCAATCAGGTGTCACTTGGTTGAGGCTGCCGCCATAGCTGGCGCAGTCGCCAATGTTACGATTGTAGAAAACAAGAAAACACAGGGTGGTGAAGAAAACCCACAGCAGCAGGCTCATAAAAATCAAGAAGTTGAAAAGCAATGAAGTGATTCTTTTTAACATTTTACTATAAACAAATACAATTGTATGGTTTAAAAAATAACAAATGCCATCATTCCCTACTGTTAAGTCACAGTCACTTAAATTCGTAGTAATGCCCTGCCCTCTCTAACTTCTGAACTCTACAGCATAACAGTTTTTGTCATAAACTGTGTGCATGTACGTACAAGTTCCTTTAAATTTGTAGTTTGCACCAGATAACGTAGCAATGTCAGGTACATTTACATAATTGGAAAGTGTGGTGTCTCTCTGCAACTACATTTTGGATTGTGGATGCATAGCCTGCAGGCACAGTGTGGTTTTGTGGGCAAAACTTGTTAATATTTTGGTTGTCACCATATATAGTTTATGTAGTGCAGTGCCTTTGTAAAAGTGTACAAGCAAGCTTTCCATTTCATTATTTTCAGGTGGCATGCGCTACATTGACCAACCGGCTGAGGAAAGGACACATAGTCAAGTAATCAGAGACATGCATATTGCATACATCACAGAAAACACAGTGAATGGTTTCAAGGGCCCATCAGCTTTATTGAGCCTTAAAGGTAAGCATGCAGCGGCATTCTTTTATGCTTTTATGTGGTGGTGTGTTAAACAACCAGCTGTAACAGTCTTAAGAAGGAAGGGAAACCAGCTTATGAAGCCTTAAAGAGCCCATAAACGTCTAACATTTTTTTACACTTTTAAACAAATATGCTCGTCGCTTGGAGAATGCTGTGACCATAACCACCAGTGAATGCTGCAGCCCTATGTGCTGCAGGAAACGCCACGAATTCAAAAAACAATCCTGTACTGCTCTCCTGCCCTATCCGCTGCTGCCTTTGTGCATCACCACCACGCATCAACAGGGTGCTCCAGGTGGTGTCGGCAGGGCTAAAAACTCTTGATTGGTCAGTAGTCGAGGAACGACAGTGCCAACTTGGCAAGAGCTGACTGTGTATTCTGAGAATGGAGGGATGCTTGCCCACTGTGCTCAACCGAACCTTTTATGAAGCTTCTATTCAGTAAGTTTCACGCTGATGATGATTAGGGGTGGACAATGGAGGACCCTTTTTTTCTGGCCTGCAGATTCGAGATGTAGCTTTCACTAGACTGCGTAGTGTTGGTGAGTATGTGACAAGGGGCAGATAGTGCAAATGGGGAGAGTAGCAAAAGAGAGCAAGAAACAGTAGTAGTTGCATTTTCATTGTTCAAACGCCTGTAGCTTTGCTATTACTGCGCCACTTTAAAAGTATTCTTGCCGCCACGTGTTCATATTCCAGCAACAGTGGAGATCAATTGCAACAAATGATTGAGGACCTTAACTGAGCAAGTGCAAGAGTGTGGTTAAAGTTTTGTATGCAGAAGAAAAATGCAGTGTTTAATAGCCTGGCAAGAAAACAAGAATTCATGATCGCTCGTCAGCCTCTAGAGTTTGTACGGGAGTACGCTTACCTAGGTCAATTACTCCCAGGAGACTCTTACCATGAGAACGAAGCTTACAAAAGAATAAAAATGGGTCAGAGTGCTTACGACAGGCATTACCAAATCCTGACTAGGAGCTTAACACTGTTGTTGAAAAGAAAAGGGTACAATCATAGCATTCTACCGGTGCTAACATATGGGGCAGAAACTTGTAGGTCAACCAAGAAGCTCGAGAGCAAGTTACCGTCTGCACAAAGAGCAATGGAACAATAAATGTTGGGCGAAATGTTAAGAGACAGGGAGAGAGCGGTGGGAATCAGAGAGCAAAGGGGGTTTCCAATATCATAGCTAACATTAAGAGAAAAAGATGGAGTTGGGGAGACCAAGTAATGCGTAGTGTAGATCACCAGTGAACACTAGAGTTACAGAATGGGTGCTATGGGAAGGGAAGCGCTGTCAACGATGGCAGAAAATGAGGTGATATGATGAAATTAAAAAGTTTGCAGGTGCAAGTTTGAATCAGCTAGTGCGAGACAGGGGTAATAGGAGATCCTTCGTCTTGCAGTGGACAAAAAAATAGGCTGATGATGTTCATAATGGACTAGTGCTCATCAGCCACTATGTAACTCAATTTTCGAGCTCATGGTTGTTTAGGAGCTCTTTAAGCAGGTAGCTCTTCTCTGCTCCATATTTATCATAGTGCAGGCAGCAGGGAGGTAGTACTCTGTATACAGCCTAACACCTGATATCAGGCTGCGACCTATGGTGCAGGGCACTTGCCTGATTTCTTTCTGGTAGGAGCATTATCGTCGGATGACTTCAATCAGTAAGTGTGTGTGTTTTGAATGTAATTTTTCAGGTTTCAACCTTGTCAAGGGAGTCAGCGTCGAATACATGCACTGTGTTCTGCTAGAAGTCACAAGGCAGATAAGCGAGGCCTTGTTCAGTACAACTAACTGTTCTGAACGGTATTACGTCGGTATGTATATTTCAAACTTTGTTTCATGCTTCTTATACTTGCAATATTCAAGCAAGGCTTCAACTGTAGCAAACACTTACAGAAGGTGCTTCTGTGAGGCAAGGAGTTTGATAGAGGACATGTTGAATGATTAAACAAACCAAAGCAGAATGCAGCAGGTTTAATCAACCAACTATATAAATCAGATGTATGAATGGTGAACAGAGAAGCAACGTTATCAAGACAGGCAGAAAACAAATGAGTATGATGATAGAAAAGTGAATAAAAGATTGTAATTTGCGAAAAGAGTGCCATTTGTAAACAAATGTGTTCTGTGGCATTCTTAAGTGATAATGTAGCATAGAATGATTAATGACGATGAGCAGTTACTTCTGCAGTAATATAGCTTGTGCTTTTACATATTATGGTTTTTAATACTGAATTACGTAACTGCAGCATACAAATTGTTCTTATCCAGTAGGGAAGTTTCTAGGGACTGTTAATGGGGGGGGGGAGGGAGGGTCATGTTCTAGTGTACACAGATTATGAAGATTGTAGATGTGCTGATTTCAGTGACTTTGCTATGTATACTTTTCATCTATCTCTGTTCATCTTGCTTGAATGGCTTGATGATGCCACTTAAGTGTGTATATTAATTGCTTCTTGCGTAGCAGCATCTGCAACAACTGCAATGTAGCAGTGCATATATGCAACACTAGCATATTGTAATGCTTAGTTATCACTTTTGCAAGCAAAAAAAAACAAAGAAAAAACAAAACATGGAAGGCTATAACACAGACATTTGCTCAAATCATCAGCATGCACATGGCTAAGAACTAGGACGAAGCATCAGCTGTTATTTGCACATTTCTGCAAGTGTGTGCTTTGGAGGGAAGGTCAAGACCTGTTGAAGGATATGGACAGAGGGGAGGGAGTGATAAATAAAGCAACAGACGCTGAAAGTAGTTACCGGTGGCTGATGGACTATCCTGTGTTAGTTGTAAGGAACAATTACGAGACTAGGTTTTGTAGAAACTAATTGGGTACAGCAGCGTCTTGTGCAGCAAGAAAGGTATAACCGTTACATGTTCCTGCTGCACTGTGGCTTGCCTGTGCCTCAAACACAAAGGTGGATCAGTTGCGAACTATTTGTGCAGGAGATACAGGCTGGGGGCTATCCCCCATAAAGGCACACAAGCGCCATAGCTGATCTTTACGAGAGACTTCCGACATGTCAGCAATTACAAAAAGTGTTAATTGTGTGCCATAAGCAATAGATAATTCAACACACATGTTAAAATGGACTAGAAGTAGAGAACGCTTGCAAAGCTATGTTATACAGTGCCTAGTAGGTTACAAGACAGAAATGCCCTAATAACACAGTGGCTATGACACTCAGCTGCTCAACAGGCAGTCATAGGTTCAATCGTAGCCATGGTAACCATGTTTCAATGGTGCTGTGCTTTGGAAAAGCCAAAGTACATGCTACAGAACCTCAGGTAGTCTAAATTCTGAGCTCTCCACAACACTAACCCTCGCAGCACGTGTGCAGCTTTATGATGTTAACCACACAATTTTACGCTGAATGTAAGCACAAGTGTGGAATAGGTTTAGAGGATGAAGGCTGTAGCTTTCGTGGAGAGTAATCTTTAAAGGTATAGACTGATGGGTTAGTTGGTATTGCATCGTGTCCAGTCTAGTGGAAAGGGGGCACACACTGTACCATATTCCAGTCTTTTCTCTCGCCATGTGTTTGCACTACAGCGTACATGTTGAATCTATAATTGCTTGTACCTCTCTTGGTGCTGTGTGTCGTTACAAAATTTGTGAGGTGGCTTTAAAAGGTGTGACCACCGTATAAATCACTTGGTTATGACAAAAATAATTTCAGCGACCCTTTTAACTATTGCTGTATTATGGCACATATTAGAAGAATAGTATTAGGTGAGCAGCATGTGTGAGGTGACTGGAAAAGCCCACGGAGAGTAGCACGAGGTTGTTTATTAATTTTTGGCATCATCACAGTACACTGTATGCAATCTGCATGCTTATTTAAAATATGTAAAAAAAATGTGATGAGGTGGCTGTGAGGAGGAAGCATTGCTATGCTCTTAGTGCTTCATGCCACGTTAAGTGCGTACAGATTACATTAAATGTATTGATAAGGAAGTGCTGCCTGATACGCAGCAAAGTTTCGTATAGTTGACGCACCAAATACAACAATGAAGAGCTCTGCTCACCAGTGCACACACCTTCACAAATCAGACCAAAACCAATGTAATTGAGTCTAGATATGACTGGAAGTACTTCTTTTTTGCCATTTCAGTAACTTGCATGCTTTAAGCATATGTTACTCTGACTGACGTGCCATAGATTTCATTCTTCGGGTTTAATTTTACTGTATTGGAGAGACATCTTGGTCACTTAAAATGCTCTGTATAATTAATCATTGTGCCGTTTTTATGTCTGCAGGCAGCCCATCATCTGTGAGAGAAGTTAATAACCGCTTGTTAAGCATTCAACCTCCTCACTGCATCACACGTCTACCCCGTCGCATCGATGACAGGGCTCATTGGAAGGCTTCAGAATGGAAGCACTGGCTTCTTTTCTACGCCCTGCCATGCCTTGATGGCCTGATCCCCCATGAGTACTGGCGTCACCTCGTAAAGCTGTCAGAGGCTGTACATATTCTGCTTAGAGAAGAGATATCTACTCAGCAGATAGACCATGCAGGTAAAGTACTGCACAAATGTAGGTTAAGTATCCACGTCATAGCTCACTCTAATTGCTTGTAATCTTTGTTCAGAAATTATGTGTTGGGAGTGGCGCAGTAAGTATTGGTTGTTTGTTGATTTATCAGTCATATTCAATAACTAATAACTAGAAATTGCGGAAGTACTCAGGTTAAACAGAAAACAAGGCTCACCTCCGTAAACATCTGTTCTTTTCACTCGTACAGCAAATGCTGTTGAAATGTACTTAAAATGGGGAATTTTGGCAACAAGTACATATACGTGTGAATCTGTTACCCAAGATAACATTATAGACAAAAATCTGAAGTTCATTCTTGAAAGCAACTGGCTTCGCTCACCTTTGTTTTGGGTATTATTTATTGCACTCTAAAATGTATGTTCTACACCTCCACACTGCAATTTGTAAAATCATGTAAGCCCCCTCTCCTAAATTTTATTATTGTGGAAAGCTAGCCTACTTCAACAGTTACTGATAAAGGATTAGTGACACAGTATGAGAAACATGGACTGAAAGGGGTGTGTATAGATGCAACTATGTGCACTTCAACACCAAGCTTTGTCCATGCACAGATTAGAGCTTATGTAATCATATGTGTCTGTATGTCTTTACTTTGCAATTACTTATGCATCTTTAGTAAATTGCATTATTTGGCCCACCAAATGTGAAAGTTTCTTGGTGTAAAACGGCTTATGTGCATTCAACTTGGGTGCATTAAGATTGAGTTTTGTCTTGGCAAAATTTTCAATAAGCAGGTTATAATAATGAGTGATGAAACAAAAAATGTTAGGCATAACATTAAGAGACAGGAAGACAGTGTGTAGATTAGAGAGCAAGCAGGGGTAGCCAATATTTTAGTTTATATTAAGAGGAAAAAATGAAGCTGGACAAACCATTATTGTAGGGCAGATAACTGGTGGTCTAGTAGAGTCACAGAATGGATGCCAAGGAAATGGAAGCGCAATTGAGGACGGCGGAGTATTACGTGTGGTATGATGACATCACAAAATTCACATGCACAACTTGGTAATTGGAGATTACTTGGGGGAGGCCTCCATCCTGCAGTAAACATAAAAACAGGCCGCCGCTGCTGCTGATAAGCAGGATTTAAAATGGTTCGAAAATGAAAATAGTGCACCAAAAAGTAAAAATAAATGTTCATGCTCTACGACCTTATTTATTGTGATGCCGTGCAATGCAGTAGGGGTGTATTGAGAGGTCCACAAGATTGAATACCTGCCATGCTCTACCAGCTTTCTTTGGCTATTCTACCCACTTAGCGGTTTGTGTGTTTCTATCTGGCTGTGTACATGGCCTTGACACATGCCTAAGAGTGAATAATATATAAAATTACACATCCGATGGATAGTTTAAACCTAGTTCCCCCAACACAGAAGCCTGATGCTCTAACCTTTAAGCCTCGGATGCATACCTGAAAAGACATAATAAAACACCCTTAAGAATTTCCCTTGTGTAAACCAGATAGAACTTATGGGACACATTCTTTACCAAAATTAGCTGCGCTTATCACATAGTGGTGCATTTCTACAAGGTCAAGCATGTTGCATCTTGCAATTTAACATGTTTTAATGCCGTATAAAACTTCTGCTTGCTCTGCAAGGTCGGCCATGGTGGCTGAGGGATGCATTCATAAATGAAATCTGCAGTGTGTCTCATCGTCATAATATGGCATTTTCCCTTGCTGGCTCTTGAAAGCTTCGCTTCCGAATTTTCTTAGCGTGTGGAGTGTGCATATATGTTTTTCCTTGCACGTGTTTCTTCTAGCTGAGCTGGAAGGAAAATGTGCCTTCCCCCTGGAGGTCGTAAAAAGAAAGTGTTGCCTGCATAACTGTAAAGGGGTAATAGCATGAGGGAAAGATCAAAAACATTCTCAAGGGTGCACAACTTGTAATCACAGTTTTATATGGACATGCTCCTAGAGGACAGAGGCTTCTATTCTGGAAGCCACAAGACTTCCCGACATCTATTTTGCCAGCTATAGAAAATTCTTGTTGCATACAAAGATTTTCACCATTTTGTGAGCCAAGCACATATATTAGAAAGATTGCAACACTCTTATGTGCACTCACATTTAATTTAACTGGTGTCAGTGCACTTAAAGGTCTGTGGTGTCAGTTTTTGCTCTACATTTCATTGAAACGTAGCTCTAGGGGACTATTAGGTTGGGTTGAGGCCATGCTCATACCTAAAACTAACAAGCACTCTTACTTTTTCTGCAATTATACATCATTATGCAGTTTCTCTGGAGCACCTCTCCACACAACTTCTAGAAAATGTAAAAGGCATAATTTAGCATTTTGGTATTAGTGATAAACAGACACTAAAGATAAAATATATAAATTATGGGATTTAACGTGCCAAAATCATGATCTGATTACAAGGCATGCCATAATGAGGGACTCGAATAAATTTGACCACCTGGTGTTCTTTAATGTGCACCTAAATGTAAGTGCATGGGTGTTCTTGTATTGAAATGCGGCAGCCGTGGCTGGGATTCGATCCCTTGATTTGATTCTTAGCAACCCGACACCATAGCCACTAAGCAACCACGGGGGTATCGGACACTAAAGAGGAAAGTAAGTTAAGCTGTGTTAGCAAATAACCCTTATTTGTATAACATGAAAAGCCATTCTTACCATAGGAGGAAACTTGGTAATCTAGCATGATGCAAAAGGAAAGACATGGCAACGCCACCTTAAGTTCTCACTTCAGCTTGCCGTGATGTCAATGATTTTCAGTGTCTGTTCAGGCCTAGTTTATTGGGCTACATCGTATTGCAACAGAGGCAAAGACTGAAATTTGCAAGTTTCGAGAACTTTTAGTGTGATGCAATGGACAATAGAAAACACTTTGAGATCTGTTACATCACACTGATGTTCTGGTGCTTGGGGTTCAATGTGAAATTAAAAAAAAAAGGTTTGGCCTTATTTTTCTTGTTTAATCAACTTTTAGTGTGCAATTAACGAAAATAGTTTGAAAGCGTGCCTTGTCGGTCTACACAGATTTAGTGTTCATCTTTAGTGTCCATTTAACATCATCACATTTTGTATATCAACCATGTAGCCGCTTCTGATGCAATGTTAAAATGTTAAAGCAATATGCTAGAAGAGAGTAAGGAAAGTGAAAGTTGTGACAGAGAAAGAGCATGATGATTACACACTACTAAACCATTTGTGATAAGTAGCGTATATTAATGAATGCTTCATTTTGGCAGGCCATGTGGTCCTTAGGATGCCTCAAAGTAGGTCTCTGCACAACAGTGATGTGTCAGCACAAATATAGAAACACAAGTGCATGTGTTGTAACACGTAGTAATTTTTGCATTTACACATTTCTTCACTTGAAAAAAAAAAGAAAGGCTGATGACACTGCCCAATACTCTTGTGCTGAGGTCTCTGCTGAGCCATTAGTGGTACACTTTCCTTGCAGTGGCACAGGACCTTGTTGCTTATGGGGAAGTGGAGACGAGTTGCAACAAAAATCCAAGGACACCTAAGCGCTTGTTACAAGTTGCGAATGCAAAATAATTAATGTCACAACTTGTACCAACTGCAGTCATTCGAGCTTCGTGCTGCAAGTAATCTTTTAATTTTTTCTGCGAGGTATTTATTATTGAGTTTTCAATTAAGTTGGTGCGGGTTACTTTTTTTTTCTACAGTTTCTACGTTAGCATGTTGGCTGTAGAGCGGAATCATTTGGACAATATTGCTGAGAAATGAAGTGCATTTATTTATTTATTATTTGCTATGTACGTGGTGGAAGCGACAAGAGACTGAGGCACTAGCAAAGGCCACCAAAGCTGGCAGGTGCGCGCAGCAGCTAAGCCCAGTGGGGTTGAGAGAGAGAGAGAGATACAAACTGTGTGCCGGCTTACAAAGCCATAATCCTCGCACTACACCTGGCGCGCTAACACAGCAGCAGGTAACCGTTTCACCTGCTCGTGATGTCGCGTTGCAGCCAGTGGCAACTTAAGTGATGTTTCGCTGCTACAGGCGCTGCTTTTTTCGCACATTGGCCCATTTGATGCTTTCACATCAAAAATGACACCATAGTAAATGACTTCCCTGGTCCCTTAACTAAGTTTTATTTTAAATGCTCGCTAAGGTGCTGCCTTTTGGAGATGCTTGTAATTCCACTCAAAATATAAGCTCAACTGCACCAAATGTGATTAGACCCTCAAGCTTTTTATACATTACAAAAATTCACTGTTCTGATTGCTCCATTTTATTCTTTTCAGAGCGCCTTCTGTCAATGTTTGCAGCACGCTGTGAGGCACTGTATGGTGTGACAGCAGCGACGTTTAATGTGCACCAGCTCTACCACCTTGCAGAGAGTGTTCGACATTTGGGGCCACTGTGGGCCCATTCTGCCTTTTCATTTGAGAGTGGGAATGGGCATCTTGTAAAGTCGGTGACCGCTGCTCATGGCCTGCCCCATCAGATTGTTGAGCGTGTGGTTATGGGGCAATATCTAGAGCACTTCATCGCCACTGCAAATATCTCGGAAGAGGACAGGGCAGTTTGTGATAGTTTCCTTGGACACCCACATATCCAGAATGCAGTTGAAGAAGGTGGTGCAACGTTTCTTGGCCTGAACAAGCATGCTACATTCAGTGCTTCCGAAATGCAAGCACTCAATGATACTGGCTATGGTGGCAGTAGTATTGAGTGCTACGAGAGGCTTGTATTTAAGAAACAGATGTACCACAGCACACTGTACAAAAGGCCAACTAAAAGCGACAGCACATTTGTGCAAACATCAGAAGGCTTCTTCCGCATAGAGAAAATGGTTCGTGTGTTGTTGAGGGCAGGTCACACTTGCTTGCTGCTGTGCCGAGAAGTCCTTTTCCTGGATGACCAACGCTTTCCGCAGCACATCCGGCCATGTTTTATTTATTTATTTATTTATTTATTTATTTAATAATACTGTCAGCCCATGAAGGGCCTTTACAGGAGTGGAAAATACAAACACATACAAGGATACAGTATGACAACAAAAGCAAGTAAATGAACAGCAGCAGACATTTCAGCAGGGACGCGAATCGGTTTGGATTTTATGCACCTTACAAATTTCCCCCCCCCCCAAAATAATAAACGAAATGAACAGATACACCTTTGACAAAGTTACATATTAGTTAGCGGCGAAAAGAATAACATGTACACATTGCAAAAACTCCTCAATGCATGAGGCCGACATGACAGAGTCGGGAAGCGCATTCCATTCCGTAATGCCTCTCGGGACAAAACTGTACTTAAAACAGTCATTTCTGACCTGAGGGGGTGTGATGTACTGGCTATGACGATGTCTGGATGTTTCATTTGTCGAGATTTTGAACAAGTTGTGTTTGTCGACAAGCAAGTGACCATTAATGATAAGGTAGATTAGTTTCAGTCGCTCATACTTGGTACGTAAGTCTAGCGGAGGTAAGTCGGCAAGCTTACAAAGTTCAGTGGGGGATTGGCAGTAGCGATACTTGTTAAATATGAACCTTGATGCTAACCTCTGGATTCTGTCAATCTTTTGTTGGTTGGATTTAGTGTAGGGATCCCATACAGCTTTAGCATACTCCAAGGTAGGACGTATTAACGATTTATAGGCTAAAATTTTGACCTCAGGTGTCGACGCACTTATATTCCGTCTTAGGCTCCAGAGCGCTTTGCTGGCCTTACCACATACAGCGTCAATGTGTTGATTCCATCTGAGGTCAGAAGTGAACGTTACTCCTAGATACTTATGTTTATCGACTCTGCTAATAGTTATACTATTTATATTGTAAGGGTAACGCAAAATTTTTTTCTTTCTCGTTATGGACATAACAACAGACTTAGCTGCGTTTAGTTCCATCTGCCAGTCGTCACACCATTTTTTAATTATTTGCAAACTAGACTGTAAATTGGCCTGATCATTACTATCCCGAATTTTATTATACATCACACAATCGTCAGCAAACAGTCTGACAGGGACACTAATATTACTGGGCAAGTCATTTATAAAGATCAGAAATAAAAGAGGACCTAGGACACTTCCTTGCGGAACTCCGGACACAACACAGGAAGGGCGTGATGTGCACCCCCCGAATTCAACGTATTGTTCTCTAGAAGAAAGGTAAGATGAAAACCACTGAGTGATTGCGGGGCTCTGAAATACAGAATCAATTTTTATGATTAACTTCGGATGGGACACTTTGTCGAATGCTTTCGCAAAGTCGAGGAAGATTATGTCTGTTTGACCACGGGAGTTTAACGTTTCAGAGAGGTCATGTACAATTTCAATGAGTTGGGTAGTTGTTGAAAGCCGTTTTCGGAAACCGTGCTGTCCAGGAAAAAACAAGTTGTATTGGTCCAAGTAAGAAACTAATTGTTTATTAACAATGTACTCAAGGAGCTTAGAACACGCGCTTGTAATAGAAATTGGTCTGTAATTTGCCACTTCTGCTGTACTGCCACTTTTGTGTATAGGTATGATTTTTGCGCGTTTCCATGCTACCGGGAAGCAACCACTATCAACAGAGGACTGAAAAATTTTAGTTAGGTATTTAGAGTTCCATTCTGCATATCTACGTAAAAATTCATTTGGAATGCCGTCAGGACCAGGGCTCTTCTTAACATCAATATTCAGGAGAAGATTTAAAACGCCTTGTTCATTGATTTCAATGTCTGCAATGGGTGGTCTAGCAGCTGTGTAGGCTATATGAGGTGTATGACCATTATCTTTAGTAAAAACGGATGCAAAGTAAGTATTAAAATTATCAGCTTGCATTGCAGCAGTACTGCAGGATTCTGAGGATAACGGTTTTGTAGATGGGTTGACGTACCGCCAGAACTTCTGCGGTGCCTCTTTAAGGAACTTCGTAAGTGTCACATTATAAAACTTGTCTTTAGATTGTTTTATAAGGCATTTCAGGTCATGGCTCATGTGTTGAATTGAGATTTTCTTATCGGGGGTTGGATTCCTCGAACAGTCCCCACGTTTTCGCCTTAATCTTCTCTTTAGATGTATAACTTCCCTTGTAATCCAAGGATTTTTCCTTTTAATTCTTTTATAGCACTTTGGTATGTAGTTTTTAATACAATCCATGACCGTTGCAAAGTAGTAGTCCCATAAATTATCTGTACTAGTATTTGACTCAACAAGATGAACAAAATGATCGAAAGAACGCTCTAAAAAGTCTAACACACCAACATCGTTGGCAGAGGAAAACTTCAAAAATGTTTCATGAAGAGCACATGGGTATGGTACAGGTCCTAAGTTTAGAAATGCTTGCACCATTTTATGGTCCGAAAGACCAACCTCCGTTTTACATATTTCTAGATGTGGTATTAAAGAATTTGACAGAAAAATTAAATCAAGTATTGATGACTTCGTCTCACAGATTCTTGTATAATCTGTCACTACCTGGGTTAGGCCTAAACAGAAAGCTAGCTCCAAAAGCTGGTCACAACTTGAAACCTCAGTCTGTCCCGGTGAAAGTGTCGGCCAATCAATGCCGGCCAAGTTAAAATCACCTAAAAGTATAATGTTATTGCCTTGATGCATGTTCGACTCCATAAATTTTCTTAAATGCAAAATAACATCTACGGGTGAGTTAGGTGCCCTGTAAATACAACCAATAAGGACTTGATGTTCACCCAACTTTGTTTTGATCCAGACCGTTTCCATCGCTTTCTCGGTCTCAAGAATATCATATGGTACACCGTTCTTTATCAAGAATGCTACGCCACCACCTCGACCTTCCCGATCTTTTCTCACAATTGAATACCCAGCGGGTGTGACCTCCGAATCATTTACATCCTTACGCAGCCATGTCTCTGTTATACCCATAACATCTGGTTCATGCACCAAGACAATGCTCTCTAGAGATTCCAACTTATTTAGGATACTTCTGGCATTGACATTAATAATACTAAACTTTGCCTCTTTTGTACGGGGATGTCAGGTGTTTTTTGCGCGAGGTGGTTGCACAACTTTGACCCTTTCATGTTTATCTTCATCCCAACTGAACATCACATTATTAACTTTCAATTTATCGAAGATCAATGCCACTTTTGCTCCACCTTTCCTTTCCTCAGAGCAAGAATTCCACAGCTTCTTTCGTATTTCAACAATCCGTTTAGAGTAATCTTCGCTAATACTAATCTGGGTGCCTTTGAGTTTGGAACAATTTTGTAGTATTATTTTCTTATCCCTGAAATCTACGAGCTTTAGTATGATCGGGCGGTTCACACCTGGAATCCTCTTTCCGAGCCTGTGAATCCTCTCGATGGAGCCTAACTTCAGCTTGAGTATACCTTCGAATATGTCGTCGTTTACTTTTTTCATTAGCATTTCCTCACTTTCTTGCCCTTCTTCCACAACTCCGCGTACAATTATGTTATTTCGTCGAGATCGGTTTTCTAAATCATCAACTTTACGGCCGAGCTCAGCCAAATTAGCATCATTCCTGATAACTAAATTCTCGATTTTAGTGAGCCTGTCACGTGTTTCATCCAGAGACAGCAATTTATTTTCTATCGTTGATAGCCTGTTTTCAACAAGTTGCAAACTAGCATCAGAGGAAGCTTGCTTTTCTTGTATGTCATTAAGCTTAAGCAGGATTGCCTTCTGCGTTTCAAGTAATTCCTTAAGCATCTCGTCGGTCAGAGGACCAGGGTTTTCTTCGACGTCTCCGGATATTAACAGCAACATCCTCACCACTGACAAACAATCACATAAGCAATTCCAAAGGATGTGTGGACACGGCAGCACGACCAAACAGAGCGAATTGCTACGGAAACCAATATTTTTTTTACTAACCTGCACGAACAATGGTATGTCAGTCGACATAGTCACGGCCGGGCTGCCGTGTCCACTGAAGGAAAGAGCCGGTGAAGATCCTTTTATAAGCGGTGGGCGTGTGCCGACGTCAGAGTCCATTGGCGTCATCGTGCGCCCAAATGCTGCGCGGTAGTTGATGTACACGTGCGACAGCAGCGGTATCATCCAGATATCAGGATCCGGACGGGATCCGCCATCTTCACTTTCCAAAGCAGGGAAGCACGGTGCTTGAACGGACGCAAACTCCAGCGGGCAGGAGCCATGGTCCGCGCGATGTAGATGGCCAGCTGCAGTGAAGAGCACGCAGGCCGAAAAGACCTGCACGAACAATGGTATGTCAGTCGACATAGTCACGGCCGGGCTGCCGTGTCCACTGAAGGAAAGAGCCGGTGAAGATCCTTTTATAAGCGGTGGGCGTGTGCCGACGTCAGAGTCCATTGGCGTCATCGTGCGCCCAAATGCTGCGCGGTAGTTGATGTACACGTGCGACAGCAGCGGTATCATCCAGATATCAGGATCCGGACGGGATCCGCCATCTTCACTTTCCAAAGCAGGGAAGCACGGTGCTTGAACGGACGCAAACTCCAGCGGGCAGGAGCCATGGTCCGCGCGATGTAGATGGCCAGCTGCAGTGAAGAGCACGCAGGCCGAAAAGACCTGCACGAACAATGGTATGTCAGTCGACATAGTCACGGCCGGGCTGCCGTGTCCACTCCGTGGCCCTGTCAGCATTACCCTGTCAGCAAAGGCTCCACCAAAAGTTTTCAGGCCATCAAACATTTTAAAAAGCTGTGTGTACCTAGAATTCAGCAACACACGCAAAGCATTTTTGTGCCCTATGCCTAACATGATTGAAAGAGACTGAAGAACAGAGTGATGCACCAGACATATTACTGTTTTCTGGATTATTGAACTGCATTCTGGAGACGTGTGTGCCACTTTATTTATTAATGGAATATAATGGGACATGAAAAAGAAAAAATGATTTCACTTTCATTAGTAAATTACCCTTATACGATACCAAAAATGCCACCCTTACTGCAAGAGGCTTGGCAAGTGGAAAAAGGCACAAAAAGGAAAAATGAGTAGCACTGCCGCCTTAAAGTTCTCACACCAGCTCAGTGTGATGTCATAGATTTGTATGGCGTCTGCTAGGGCCTAGTTAATTATTTATGGGTAAAAATGAAGTACATTGTGTTCTAAAGGAGCCAGAATGAATATGGCAAGTTTCAGGAACTTTCACTGAGCCTACTTGGCCTAAATGTTAAAGAATGCCATGAACTTGAAAACAATGGAACTCTGAGCTTCATTTTTTGTTCTAGTCACCACAAAATTTAAGAAGAAAGAGGGCTAAAAACATATAGTATTATTCGAAATTGTTCATGTTTATCTTCAGTGTCACTTTAACACTCCAAAGTTATCGAATGCTCAGATGGGCTATTTCTTCTCTGTTCTTTATCACCAAATGACTGAGCTCTCATGACGACTTCGGCTTTTGGTAGAGCTTGTCGTGTTCAAAGCTTATGGACACCTGTATCGCTCCTGTAGTGGTGAAATAAGTCACAGCAAACAATGCAAGTGCTGTTACCTGTAATGTACAGCTGAGAATGTCTTCGACCGCCACGAGCCGGTAATTTATGTGCCTGTCATTGCTGCTCTTCACATCACAGTAATGATCAGCTTGAGCAGTGGCCCGACTCCCAATGCCAAAGCTAAGTTCAGCTCATGCATAGTCAGCAATTCGGAGCCCCTGCTTTTCCATGAGGCTGGCTGTAGAGTCATGTGGTAGCAGTAGGAAGTCCTTGCAGAGCACGCAAATTTAGAGTGCTTTGAAATGCACTCTGGCATCGTACATGTTATGCAGCCACAATTTTACTTACTGACACTCTCTTGGCGATTAGCTTGTAGCTGCCAAAATTGTAAATAGTGAAATCTTGCTTTCCCTTTTAGTAAAGTTGGCAGAACAGTTCAGCATGAAGGTCCTTCTGCTGCAATTGCCGAACAGAACAGAAGGGCCATTTACTTTGCCCTTCTGCCCAAGCTTATGCTGTTTGAAGCAACATGTGGTTTGCTCCCCCATGTTTCTGCAACTTGCAACAGTTATTGCATGGTTGACTTGGGAGGTGCAACATCATTATCTGAAGGAAGTCGCACCAGTTGCTTGTTCTAGTCACAGATGCCTGTGATACGTTAGGTTGAGTACTTGGAGCCCTCGAGCCACTTTTCCTGCAGTCCCACTGCTTTATTCTTGAGCACTTGTGGCAGTGCTCGTTACTCTGTAGTACTTTCTTTTTCTTATTTAACGGTAACAGGAGTCTCATAGTTAAGAGCAAGAGCCCTCGCTGCCGTGCGACAGGTGCATGGGGTTTCATGGTTCACTACTCTTTAGCACTGATGCAGTACTTTAGCACTTTTTGCATAAAATTCTCCAAAATCGCGATGCTTCTGTTGGACATCTGTGCTTGGTGTTTAGTGGTGTGCTAGTTGGACTTTCCCTGGTTTCTAGCATTGCCTGCAAAATTTCAAGAACTCGAGAAGGTAATCTGCATATCCCGATTTGGTTATCTTTCTGAAGTACTGAAGGCAGAGCTTGCTTGATATCTTCTTGTGAAGCAGTAGTAGCGTGTCGTAAGTGCTTGGCAACACTCCCAATGGTTCTAGACTTCAGGCTCCCGCTTTACTTATTGTAAAGCGTCCTTTCTCTCTTGATGCTACAGAAGCTGTGCATTGGGTGCATGCCAAGCAAGCACAATGCGTGCCTTTCAATTATTACATCTTTACTGAATTTCTCAGTGACAGTCTGCACCGCGATGCTTTAGCTTGTCGCTAAAACACAGCCCTTTGATGGCAGCGCAGCTCTATTTATGAAGCAGCTCATCAGGTGTTAGAATTCGGATGCTCAAAATAGGACACTGGTGTGAACATTCAGTTCAAACCAGTTCCATAACATTGCCACGAGGGGTCTCCATCGAATTCAGCATTTTGTAGCTTTTGGTAGTTTGATAGCTACAGGTGGTCGTTATGATCAATGGAGTAGTAAGAAGCTGTCTGTCATGGTCGGTAATATCTCCGGTCACTGATGATGTTCCTGTTTATTTTTTAATGCTAAATGGTTAATTTTGAAGTTCATGTAATTCTTGATTTTGTGTTGCAGATCCTTTCATTATAAGTCACGCAAGAAGCTTGCACAGCTTTCAGCTCTTGAATGTATATTTTATTTTTTACTGTGATTAACTGTCTCGGGCTTTTCTGATTTCTTGAAGCATGTAAATGTTCAAGCTGAAAAGGACTGGCAGTTTTTTGAAGCAGCTTAGCGACTTAGGTGATGATCCTGCTGATAGCTTGGCGCTGGTCAGCCTGTTTCTTGTAGAGTACTTTCGTGGCGTTTGAGTGTCAGCGGCTGAAGTGTCTTGAGTTTCGGCACAAAGGATTGTATGAACACTAGCGCATAGTTAGGAACTAATGAGTAAGCGTGTCACATGGAAGACAATTTCTCTCTGTGTGAAAACTTAATGAGGCAGTGAGATCCACATGCACATGGGTTACAAAAAAATTATGCACACTCAGTGTCATGTTGCCAATGGTGAAATAATTTGCAAGGCTCACTTTGAACAGAGGTACGACAGTTGCATTTATTTTGTGCCATGTTCAGTCCTAGTCCGCCAGTCCGGGTGACCCGCTTCACACATACTTTGCTTTCAGTCGCCACCACGGGTTGGTGGCGTTCTACTTGAAAAGAATGCTCAACTATACTCCATCTCAGTAATTCCTTGAAGCACTGGGGAAGCTGCAGGGCTCCTCAGCGAATAAGAAGGCTGAACGCCCTTCAAGATGTGTTCATCCATGCCACGTCATCTCCTTAGCATCTGCTTGCCATCCTTTCAATACATCCTCCAATGTTAGTGGAGTGATGCAACAAATGTTTTTGTGTTGTAACTGTAGGCTACTTTCCCATGAATGCCACAGCAGGGCTTCGCTTCATCAATACGCTTTCTGAGCACTTTAATACAGCCTCCTTAGCCAGTTCTAGTAAGATCGAATGCCCTGATAAATGTTCACACATGTCGTACCATCTGCTCGGCATCTAGTTGGCGTTTACTAGCCACCGTCAACATGTACGTACCATACTAGAGCGGAGTAGTAAATTATTGATGCAGTTAACAATTAGGCCTTCGTAGCATTCTGCATCGTCAATGCATCACCAACTCTAATCCTGTGGCAGCACCTGCTAAATTGAAATCGAACCACGTTTACTGCTTTGCACTGCCTCTGTAGTCCTAGCAGCATCAAAACAAACAGCTGATCTCAATAGTAATGACCAAATATACCTAATGCTTTGTCCTCAGCGTGAAATGAGACCAAGTGATGGTAGATTTTATCATTTATTTGTTGCAGTCAGGGTGGGGAGCCAGTAACGAGCTCGAATTAGGATCAAAGTGGGCAGTCTGGTTAACATGGGGTGCTGCCATGTTGCTGTGTAATCGAGGTTAGGGTGGCTATTAATGTTACCAGCAATAGCTGGCACAGTAATTCGACGTGCATGTGCAAAGAGTCTAATATCTTGTATATCGCTGCAATGTATCGTGTCAAGCACAAATAAATCTAATCACGCCGGTTATCAGACAGTTAAGCCCACGCAAAGATATTGCCTGTATACACTTCTTATCTGCTACAGTGCTGCAAACCACTTACGAGATGTAGTGTCATGCACACAAGCACTCAGTGGACTCTGCTTTAAACTTCATTTGTTACGTAAAGTGAACACGCTGCTAGCAGTGAATGCACTGCCTACTACCACCACTACTAATGTAAACGAGGGGGACAACACAGTGATGCAAAGTTGGCTTCTTCTAGGTGCACTTTCTCCAACCTTTCACTTGACACGTCATACAATGGGTCACTGAAAGCCTCCGATGGCTCACAGGCTACACAAAATGGTACACTTATGTGCGCTGTCAACCAGGATGTCATAACTATTTGTTGTCTGGGGCAAAGCTGTGCATGACTGATGAGACTCGTAGAGCTCGGACAATTTTTTTTCAGTCATGTGCAGAGTAGTTTGCAGCATTATTCTTGAATTTAATGGAAAAATTTTACATTAAGTTTGTGTGTGAGCATGGACCAGTAGTGCTTTGTTGCTGGTCTGCAGCCAATATACGTTACAGTGAAAAAATCGTTTTAAAGGGGAAAAGGTTGTTTTTATAAACATATTATAAGTTAATTTCTATGTAGCCTGTACATTGTCTGGATGTTCAGGTTTTGCTTGTAGTACAGGCCTTAGTTTCCTATATACTTTCATGCCAGCCCATCCATGCCAAGAATACAGGGTGCCTGCCCAGAATAGAAGAGACGACATTATACAGTGGCATGTCCTGTAGCTGGCCCTTTTATCTGCACAGATTCTATTGCTTTATAAATCTAAGTGCCAGTAACATTTTCACTGGCACAAACAGTCTGCCAAAAATTGTGTCAGCAGTAAATAATATGCATACAAAAAATAAACAAGCATAAGAAACTGTTCGTTTATTCTAAGGTGCTTGCGTGCACTTTCGTTCTATATTGAAGAGGTATTGCATGCTAGCCTTGTGACAAAGTAATATGGAACTTGAAAAGTACAGCACAAATACATTTATTGCCATCATTAGCAGCTAAATATTGTGGACCATCCGTAGCAGTGGCTTCACTGCAAAAATTTGGCATCAATTGTCAGCCTTGGTCATAACATTCAAGGCAAATTTAGTGAACAGAGAGCGAAAAAACTTGGCAATGCTTCTAACAACTTCTCATGATAATCAACCATTTAATACTTGAATACTTCACACTGTTGCAGCACTTCAGCACCATCTACGCCAAAGTAATGCTCTTAAAGTCGCGATCTCGCATTTATAGTCAAAATGTTGCTGATCGAGCTTCCAAGAATTACATGCTCTGTGAGCCTTCAGGATGCAGTATACAGTGGACAATGCATACATTACATAGCAGTTGAAATACAGCCACATCATAATCTATTGGCCGTCAGTGACGATGCACAAAACAAGCTAACCGAATCAATAGCACGTGGTGCATGAAGCTCTCGACCAGTGCAGTTGTCTGTGAAAAGCAAGCTACTGGATTTCTAAAACGTTCTTAAAGTTTTAGTACTAAGCACAACAACAAATATGTGAGGACAGCCTCATCTGTACTTTTCCCGGGAAGCGTATGTCCATAGTCAGTGTCACAGATGAAAGTGTCTTTCGGCTCTGCATGCAGCAGCTGGTGCTTTATACTTGGCCACTGCTTCGTCCAGGCAAGTACATTTTGTCATGTTTTAGAATAGTTGCAGACACGCACACATAACTTTTCATCTTTTCTGCAAGCCGGCCACTGCTTGTGTGTGGCTTAGGTATTCTGGGCTGGCAATGCCCCTATGGGCTCCATGGGTGAAATATGAGGAAGCCAATCCGGGAGGTAGAATGGCACGGTGCTGCCGAAGGGATTACGATGGCATAGAAAGTATGTAAGGGGCTAAGCACAGGCTCACTTGTGGTTGTACTTGTTTTGTATTATAATGATGCCTCACCATTAGCAATGTATAAGGCTGTTATATTGTACCACTGTGCAAGAAATATTCTGGAAGGTTCTTTTACATGTATATATCTAGTCACTGTATAATGTAATACAGTAGCTTTTATTTTTACCCGAGGAAGATGATGTGTCACTCCACTTACCTCTGACATATTTCAGTTAGTTTTTTCCACTCAATTATTTATTTCTCATGAATACAAATGTTACCAACTGACCCTGTATCCTATATGGCAAATCACTGCAGCATATATGCATAATAAACTGTGTTCTACCCTTTCTGTAGTATTTTCTATGCACTGTGTCTGTTACAAAACTCCAGCCTACCCTGGCTGACAGGTTTCCATCACACTGATCACTTCATGCTAGTGGTCCTAAATACCAAGCTGCTGCAACAAGTCTTGCATTACTCGTAACGTAACAGGAAACTTGCAAAATAGACATGAATACAGAGAAAAATGTAGCAAACTGTCTGCACTATAGCTGATTAACAATCTTCCGCAGATGAATGGCTAGAACTTTTATATTACAGGTCCAGATCAACCACAAGCATAACCGTAGTAGTCTACAGCTGATATTTTGTCAGTAGCAAATTAGAACAACTGATTCTTTGACAGTAATCGAAAGTTCATGTATACTGGAAGCCCGCTGTCTCTATATCTCTTGAAAGCTTGTGCACTATACATGGTGCTGTGTCTACCCGCTGTGCTGACTTGGGACTCGAGGCATTAGGTTTATATAAAAGCATGAGCTCACAGCTTTGATTATTGGGTGTTGTGCACTGGCGCAAACTGCAAAAATACTCCGACCCTGATTTAGATGAACACCAAAGAGCTCCAGGCCGAGATTCCAACTGTGGCATCCTTCCTAGCCCACTGTGTACTTTTGGGGTACTCAGGCCGACATTTATGATTGTGGTTGGTGAAACTGAAGCAATGATTTGGAGTATGGGTGAAGGTGACAGTGGCTTTTGTTATATCGCCTATAGTGCTGTGCTTCCCTAAGTAACCTGAAGTATGCATACTATTTTGTACATGCATATTATTTACATATACTGGCGTCTCAGAAATGAGACATAGTGGGAGTGGGTACATATAAGAAGTGAAATGAAAAACCACTCAGTTACAAGAAACCACTTACGAAAAGAAAAATGTAGGTAATCAACAAATGGCTGAGCAAATAAAAATCAATGAAGTTCACAATTTTTTGAGCAAAAACCACCTCGGGTGAGTTTCCAAGCAATTAAAATAAACCATCTAAATTATTATATATTTCAGTACTATGGTGAAAAAGAAGAGTACCTTTAAACAACCAAATGAGCTTTCAGTGATGCAGTGTTTAATACGTGACTGCAACACAACGTGTAGAAAAATCAGCGAAAGAAACTGGTGTATCTATGAGATACAATGAATTAACTATCTTGTGGAGCCAAACAATATGTCACACAATCATTTGTCTAAAGCCTGCAGAGACAGCCTGAGCAATAAGTGAGGAAAACGACAATTTTAGACTCATATATGAATTACTCTATAATGAAAGTAATGAAATAACTATCAGTGGACTCAAATATGGATGGCGTGAGGCACCGATATACACCAGGCATTCATTACATTCACCACCTAGCCCATATACCATATCTTAGATATATGCCACTGCTGCAGAACATGGTCGAGCTGTTAGTCCTGTTCACATCAGCTGTGTTGACCTACCTCAAGGCCTATATTGACTGGAAGATTAGCTCATGCAGCTACGCTGCAGATGTAATACAGGATTTGTGAGGTCCGGCAATCCTCTGCTCAATCTTCCTAAACGGCCCAGCCTCCTTTTCTTGACATACATGAACTTCATGAACTTAATTGACTTGTAATTGGTAATGTCAGCGTATATGCTGCTGTAGAAGGTGACTAACTTATTTCAACAAGTTATGCGTTCTTTCACAGTTTAAATTTACATTAACCAATTGATACACTGCCTTAATCACAGCATGCAAGTTAGCAAGCTGAAAATAATGTAATTTGAATGCAGATATGCTCAATGTTTATTTTATCTATGCAGCAAGTTTTGCTTTATGGACATTTCTGCAATATTTACTGGTGTGTTTATGTACCCGACTTCTTTCCGTTGATTTCATAGGCATTGTTGTGATGACGTAAAAAGTAATAGGATGCATCAAGCGAACTCAACACAATCCAAAGAATTAAAGAATATGTGCGGACTCCTGTGTTTTCATGAGATTCGATTTAGTATAAACAAGTTATGAACCACATTGACAGGCCCCTTAATATAAAACCACTTTATTTCAAAGTAATGACAGCACAGCTTGTAATACCAGCTAGCTCCTTTAAACAGTGTGGCATATGCAGTGCAGGTATGCAAATATATTGCTGTACATATGTTATGGAATAATAATGCAGTGGAAATCGTTAGCCCAAAAATTAAAAAAAAAACTGATACAGTTTTCTGTAAAGTCAGCGACACATTGGGCTCATTCACAACCTCTGTCGGCACAGCATTGCAAAACTGCTTTCAGCAGCTCGTTTATGGGAACGATCAAATGAAGTCACGAGCAATTAATTATATTGATTCATTAGCTGGAGTACGTGATGTAGCTGTTTTCCCCGATATAGGACTGATGACCTAGTATCTTAAAAATTTCTGAAGGCGACCGTGCTGCGCCGAGAAAGAAATCTGTCACAGATTAAGTTACCATGAAGCTAGCTCGATCGATCAGCATGCAGTTTCACTTTGGTCTGCCGTAAATGTCAAGTTTTAACGTTCGCGTGGTTTGCACCCGCCGGCCGGCAGATCTCGGAATTACCAGCCCGTAGTTAAATATGCGCTCGGGACTCTTGTATAAGTGGAAAGGAAACATACCGCACCTCTAGTGATTATCGGATATCAATTCTTTACGGTAGCGCGATCCGCGATGGCTGAGCGTAAGCTTTGTAATATATATACACTTCTTCTGCGAACAAAACACTATGTCAGCGGCAGGCACAAGATCCGCGAAGTTTCACAATATCTGCTTTCGTGCACAGGCTACGCTATAGCCTCGAAAATGTCATTTCTGCGCATCGTACGAGCGTGTTTAGGGTGAGCGCGTACGCGCATCAAGTCGAGTTGGCGTGGTGATTACGGCAGCTCGATCAAAACGGATCGATCAGCCGTGCTCTGACAATGCAGCTGCTTTTATATGGAACGCGGTTCGATATAGACATTAATGGTTCTGCGGTAATGTAGCAACAAACTAGATTCGCCCGTAGAGCCAGAGCTCCGATTTCCGATAGCAACTGCTGTATACGCGCTCACCTGCATATATCTCCCCGATCGTCGAAGGAACTTTCAACGTGAGGTTATCCATCTTTTTCTCACCGTACATTTATTCGCGCACATGTATACACGCTTACGAAGTCGTCCTCCGTGCACAACACATCACAGTCGCGAAGCGCGGCCCAGTGCGCGGCCCAGTGCGCCACCTTCCCAGCGTCCAACAACCAGTGCATGCCTCTCCAGCGGACTGGCCCCAGCGCCCCAGCGCACAGCGTGCCAGTGTACCAGCGACTGCAGACCTTTTTCGGTGCCCCCAGCGCATTTCGCACTGGCTCCAGCGCCCAGCGTCCCAGCGTGCCGCCTACAACTTGTGTATCCAGTGCGCTGCGCACTGGCACCAGTGAAATACAGCGATGCCAGCGTTGGCCCAGCACAGACCCAGTGCAAATCAGCACTCCCAACGTCACAGCGTGTGCCACCCAGTGAAATATCGTCGCTTCCAGCGCATTTACAGCGTTCCCAGTGCAGAAAACGCACTGGAAAGGCACTGGGAGGCGCTGGTTTTTGCAATAGGGATGCGCATGCTTAAAACGCGTTTTGGCACAAATCCCTGTGCGGGTGCTAAAAAGAGCAGCATTGGCATGCTTTTCACGTCGTTTGGTAGACATCCACGTGCGCGTTCTGCCAAAAGCCCCATTTGTATGCATATCGTGTGGTTTTGCAGAAAACAACGTCCGCGTCTACCAAAAGATGCATGTGCATGCTTAAAACGCGTTTTGGCACAAATCCATGTGCGGGTGCTAAAAAGAGCAGCATCGGCATGCTTTTCACGTCGTTTGGTAGAAATCCACGTGCGCGTTCTGCCAAAAGCACCATTTGCATGCATATCGTGTGGTTTTGCAGAAAACAACGTCCGCTTCTAGCAAAAGATGCATGTGCATGCTTAAAACGCCTTTTGGCACAAATCCATGTGCGGGTGCTAAAAAGAGCAGCATCGACACGCTTTTCACGTCGTTTGGTAGAAATCCACGTGCGTGTTCTGCCAAAAGCACCATTTGCATGCATATCGTGTGGTTTTACAGAAAACAACGTCTGCGTCTACCAAAAGATGCATGTACATGCTTAAAACGCGTTTTGGCACAAATCCATGTGCGGGTGCTAAAAAGAGCAGCATCGGCATGCTTTTCACGTCGTTTGGCAGAAATCCACGTGCGCGTTCTGCCAAAAGCACCATTTGCATGCATATCGTGTGGTTTTGCAGAAAACAACGTCCGCGTCTACCAAAAGATGCATGCGCATGCTTAAAAAGCGTTTTGGCACAAATCCATGTGCGGGTGCTAAAAAGACCAGCTTCGGCATGCTTTTCACGTCGTTTGGTAGAAATCCACGTGCGCGTTCTGCCAAAAGCACCATTTGCATGCATATCGTGTGGTTTTGCAGAAAACAACGTCCGCGTCTACCAAAAGATGCATGTGCATGCTTAAAACGCGTTTTCGCACAAATGCACGTACGGGTGCTAAAAAGAGCAGTATCGGCATGCTTTTCACGTCGTTTGGTAGAAATTCACGTGCGCGTTCTCCCAAAAGCACCATTTGCATGCATATGGTGTGGTTTTGCAGAAAACAGCGTCCGCGTCTACCAAAAGATGTATGTGCATGCTTAAAACACGTTTTGGCACAAATCCACGTGCCGGTGCTAAAAAGAGCAGCATTGGCATGCTTTTCACGTCGTTTGGTAGAAATCCACGTGCGCGTTCTGCCAAAAGCACCATTTGCATGCATATCGCGTGGTTTTGCAGAAAACAACGTCCGCGTCTACCAAAAGATGCATGTGCATGCTTAAAACGCGTTTTGGCACAAATGCCCGTACGGGTGCTAAAAAGAGCAGTATCGGCATGCTTTTCACGTCGTTTGGTACAAATCCACGTGCGCGTTCTGCCAAAAGCACCATTTGCAAGCATATCGTGTGGTTTTGCAGAAAACAAAGTCCGCGTCTACCAAAGGATGCATGTACATGCTTAAAACGCCTTTTCGCACAAATCCATGTGCGGGTGCTAAAAAGAGCAGCATCGGCATGCTTTTCACGTCAGTTGGTAGAAATCCACGCGCGCGTTCTGCCAAAAGCACCATTTGCATGCATATCGTGTGGTTTTGCAGAAAACAACGTCCGTGTCTACCAAAAGATGCATGTGCATGCTTAAAACGCGTTTTGGCACAAATCCATGTGCGGGTGCTAAAAAGAGCAGCTTCGGCCCGCTTTTCACGTCGTTTGGTAGAAATCCACGCGCGCGTTCTGCCAAAAGCACCATTTGCATGCATATCGTGTGGTTTTGCAGAAAACAACGTCCGTGTCTACCAAAAGATGCATGTGCATGCTTAAAACGCCTTTTGGCACAAATCCATGTGCGGGTGCTAAAAAGAGCAGCATTGGCATGCTTTTCACGTCGTTTGGTAGAAATCCACGCGCGCGTTCTGCCAAAAGCACCATTTGCATGCATATCGTGCGGTTTTGCAGAAAACAACGTCCGCGTCTACCAAAAGATGCATGTGCATGCTTAAAACGCGTTTTGGCACAAATCCATGTGCGGGTGCTTAAAAGAGCAGCATCGGCATGCTTTTCACGTCGTTTGGTAGAAATCCACGTGCGCGTTCTGCCAAAAGCACCATTTGCATGCATATCGTGTGGTTTTGCAGAAAACAACGTCCGCGTCTACCAAAAGATCCATGCGCATGCTTAAAACGCGTTTTGGCACAAATCCACATGCCGGTGCTAAAAAGAGCAGCATTGGCATGCTTTTCACGTCATTTGGTAGAAATCCACGTGCGCGTTCTGCCAAAAGCACCATTTGCATGCATATCGTGTGGTTTTGCAGAAAACAACGTCCGCGTCTACCAAAAGATGCATGTGCATGCTTAAAACGCGTTTTGGCACAAATGCACGTACGGGTGCTAAGAAGAGCAGTATCTTCATGCTTTTCACGTCGTTTGGTAGAAATCCACGCGCGCGTTCTGCCTAAAGCACCATTTGCATGCATATCGTGTGGTTTTGCAGAAAACAACGTCCGCGTCTACCAAAAGATGCATGTGCATGCTTAAAACGCGTTTTGGCACAAATCCATGTGCGGGTGCTTAAAAGAGCAGCATCGGCATGCTTTTCACGTCGTTTGGTAGAAATCCACGTGCGCGTTCTACCAAAAGCACCATTTGCATGCATATCGTGTGGTTTTGCAGAAAACAACGTCCGCGTCTACCTAAAGATCCATGCGCATGCTTAAAACGCGTTTTGGCACAAATCCACGTGCCGGTGCTAAAAAGAGCAGCATCGGCATGCTTTTCACGTCGTTTGGTAGAAATCCACGTGCGTGTTCTGCCAAAAGCACCATTTGCATGCATATCGTGTGGTTTTACAGAAAACAACGTCTGCGTCTAGAAAAAGATGCATGTGCATGCTTAAAACGCGTTTTGGCACAAATCCATGTGCGGGTGCTAAAAAGAGCAGCATCGGCATGCTTTTCACGTCGTTTGGTAGAAATCCACGTGCGCGTTCTGCCAAAAGCACCATTTGCATGCATATCGTGTGGTTTTGCAGAAAACAACGTCCGCGTCTACCAAAAGATGCATGCGCATGCTTAAAACGCGTTTTGGCACAAATCCATGTGCGGGTGCTAAAAAGAGCAGCTTCGGCATGCTTTTCACGTCGTTTGGTAGAAATCCACGCGCGCGTTCTGCCAAAAGCACCATTTGCATGCATATCGTGTGGTTTTGCAGAAAACAACGTCCGCGTCTACCAAAAGATGCATGTGCATGCTTAAAACGCGTTTTGGCACAAATCCATGTCCGGGTGCATAAAAGAGCAGCGTCGGCATGCTTTTCACGTCGTTTTGTAGAAATCCACATGCGCGTTCTGCCAAAAGCACCATTTGCATGCATATCGTGTGGTTTTGCAGAAAACAACATCCGCGTCTACCAAAAGATCCATGCGCATGCTTAAAACGCGTTTTGGCACAAATCCACGTGCCGGTGCTAAAAAGAGCAGCATTGGCATGCTTTTCACGTCCTTTGGTAGAAATCCACGTGCGCGTTCTGCCAAAAGCACCATTTGCATGCATATCGTGTGATTTTGCAGAAAACAACGTCCGCGTCTACCAAAAGATGCATGCGCATGCTTAAAACGCGTTTTGGCACAAATCCATGTGCGGGTGCTAAAAAGAGCAGCATCGGCATGCTTTTCACGTCATTTGGTAGAAATCCACGCGCGCGTTCTGCCAAAAGCACCATTTGCATGCATATCGTGTGGTTTTGCAGAAAACAACGTCCGTGTTTACCAAAAGATGCATGTGCATGCTTAAAACGTGTTTTGGCACAAATCCATGTGCGGGTGCTAAAAAGAGCAGTATCGGCATGCTTTTCACGTCGTTTGGTAGAAATCCACATGCGCGTTCTGCCAAAAGCACCATTTGCATGCATATCGTGTTGTTTTGCAGAAAACAGCGTCCGCGTCAACCAAAAGATGCATGTGCATGGTTAAAACGCGTTTTGGCACAAATCCATGTGCGGGTGCTAAAAAGATGCTTTTCACGTCGTTTGGTAGAAATCCACGTGCGCGTTCTGCCAAAAGCACCATTTGCATGCATATCGTGTGGTTTTGCAGAAAACAACGTCCGCGTCTACCAAAAGATGCATGTGCATGCTTAAAACGCGTTTTGGCACAAATCCATGTGCGGGAGGTAAAAAGAGCAGTATCGGCATGCTTTTCACGTCGTTTGGTATAAATCCACGTGCGCGTTCTGCCAAAAGCACCATTTGCATGCATATCATGTGGTTTTGCAGAAAACAGCGTCCGCGTCTACCGAAAGATGCATGCGCAAGTTTAAACGCGTTTTGGCACAAATCCACGTGCGGGTGCTAAAAAGAGCATCATTGGCATGCTTTTTGTGTCGTTTGGTTGAAATCTACGTGCGCGTTCAGCCAAAAGCACCATTTGCATGCATATCGTGTGGTTTTGCAAAAAACAGCGTCCGCGTCTACCAAAAGATGCATGTGCATGCTTAAAACGCGTTTTGGCACAAATCCATGTGCGGGTGCTAAAAAGAGCAGCATTGGCATGCTTTTCACGTCGTTTGGTAGAAATCCACGTGCGCGTTCTGCCAAAAGCACCATTTGCATTCATATCGTGTGGTTTTGCAGAAAACAACGTCCGCGTCTACCAAAATATGCATGCGCATGCTTAAAACGCGTTTTAGCACAAATCCATGTGCGGGTGCTAAAAAGAGCAGCATCGGCATGCTTTTCACGTCGTTTTGTAGAAATCCACATGCGCGTTCTGCCAAAAGCACCATTTGCATGCATATCGTGTGGTTTTGCAGAAAACAACGTCCGCGTCTACCAAAAGATGCATGTGCATGCTTAAAACGCGTTTTGGCACAAATCCATGTCCGGGTGCATAAAAGAGCAGCATCGGCATGCTTTTCACGTCGTTTTGTAGAAATCCACGTGCGCGTTCTGCCAAAAGCACCATTTGCATGCATATCGTGTGGTTTTGCAGAAAACAACGTCCGTGTTTACCAAAAGATGCATGTGCATGCTTAAAACGTGTTTTGGCACAAATCCATGTGCGGGTGCTAAAAAGAGCAGTATCGGCATGCTTTTCACGTCGTTTGGTAGAAATCCACGTGCGCGTTCTGCCAAAAGCACCATTTGCATGCATATCGTGTGATTTTGCAGAAAACAACGTCCGCGTCTACCAAAAGATGCATGCGCATGCTTAAAACGCGTTTTGGCACAAATCCATGTGCGGGTGCTAAAAAGAGCAGCATCGGCATGCTTTTCACGTCATTTGGTAGAAATATACGCGCGCGTTCTGCCAAAAGCACCATTTGCATGCATATCGTGTGGTTTTGCAGAAAACAACGTCCGTGTTTACCAAAAGATGCATGTGCATGCTTAAAACGTGTTTTGGCACAAATCCATGTGCGGGTGCTAAAAAGAGCAGTATCGGCATGCTTTTCACGTCGTTTGGTAGAAATCCACATGCGCGTTCTGCCAAAAGCACCATTTGCATGCATATCGTGTTGTTTTGCAGAAAACAGCGTCCGCGTCAACCAAAAGATGCATGTGCATGGTTAAAACGCGTTTTGGCACAAATCCATGTGCGGGTGCTAAAAAGAGCAGCATTGGCATGCTTTTCACGTCGTTTGGTAGAAATCCACGTGCGCGTTCTGCCAAAAGCACCATTTTCATGCATATCGTGTGGTTTTGCAGAAAACAACGTCCGCGTCTACCAAAAGATGCATGTGCATGCTTAAAACGCGTTTTGGCACAAATCCATGTGCGGGAGGTAAAAAGAGCAGTATCGGCATGCTTTTCACGTCGTTTGGTATAAATCCACGTGCGCGTTCTGCCAAAAGCACCATTTGCATGCATATCATGTGGTTTTGCAGAAAACAGCGTCCGCGTCTACCGAAAGATGCATGCGCAAGTTTAAACGCGTTTTGGCACAAATCCACGTGCGGGTGCTAAAAAGAGCATCATTGGCATGCTTTTTGTGTCGTTTGGTTGAAATCTACGTGCGCGTTCAGCCAAAAGCACCATTTGCATGCATATCGTGTGGTTTTGCAAAAAACAGCGTCCGCGTCTACCAAAAGATGCATGTGCATGCTTAAAACGCGTTTTGGCACAAATCCATGTGCGGGTGCTAAAAAGAGCAGCATTGGCATGCTTTTCACGTCGTTTGGTAGAAATCCACGTGCGCGTTCTGCCAAAAGCACCATTTGCATGCATATCGTGTGGTTTTGCAGAAAACAACGTCCGCGTCTACCAAAATATGCATGCGCATGCTTAAAACGCGTTTTAGCACAAGTCCATGTGCGGGTGCTAAAAAGAGCAGCATCGGCATGCTTTTCACGTCTTTTGGTAGAAATCCACGTGCGCGTTCTGCCAAAAGCACCATTTGCATGCATATCGTGTGGTTTTATAGAAAACAACGTCCGCGGCTACCAAAAGATGCATGTGCATGCTTAAAACGCGTTTTGGTACAAATCCATGTGCGGGTGCTAAAAAGAGCAGCATCGGCATGCTTTTCACGTCTTTTGGTAGAAATCCACGAGCGCGTTCTGCCAAAAGCACCATTTGCATGCATATCGTGTGGTTTTGCAGAAAACAACGTCCGCGTCTACCAAAAGATGCATGTGCATGCTTAAAACGCGTTTTGGCACAAATGCACGTGCGGGTGCTAAAAAGAGCAGTATCTGCATGCTTTTCACGTCGTTTGGTAGAAATCCACGTGCGCGTTCTGCCAAAAGCACCATTTGCATGCATATCGTGTGGTTTTGCAGAAAACAACGTCCGCGTCTACCAAAATATGCATGCGCATGCTTAAAACGCGTTTTAGCACAAATCCATGTGTGGGTGCTAAAAAGAGCAGCATCGGCATGCTTTTCACGTCTTTTGGTAGAAATCCACGTGCGCGTTCTGCCAAAAGCACCATTTGCATGCATATCGTGTGGTTTTATAGAAAACAACGTCCGCGGCTACCAAAAGATGCATGTGCATGCTTAAAACGCGTTTTGGTACAAATCCATGTGCGGGTGCTAAAAAGAGCAGCATCGGCATGCTTTTCACGTCTTTTGGTAGAAATCCACGAGCGCGTTCTGCCAAAAGCACCATTTGCATGCATATCGTGTGGTTTTGCAGAAAACAACGTCCGCGTCTACCAAAAGATGCATGTGCATGCTTAAAACGCGTTTTGGCACAAATGCACGTGCGGGTGCTAAAAAGAGCAGTATCGGCATGCTTTTCACGTCGTTTGGTAGAAATCCACGTGCGCGTTCTGCCAAAAGCACCATTTGCATGCATATCGTGTGGTTTTGCAGAAAACAGCGTCCGCGTCTACCAAAAGATGCATGTGCATGCTTAAAACGCGTTTTGGCACAAATCCACGTGCGGGTGCTAAAAAGAGCAGCGTTGGCATGCTTTTCATGTCGTTTGGTTAAAATCCACGTGCGCGTTCTCCCAAAAGCGCCATTTGCATGCATATCGTGTGGTTTTGCAGAAAACAACGTCCGCGTCTACCAAAAGATGCATGTGCATGCTTAAAACGCGTTTTGGCACAAATTCATGTGCGGGTGCTAAAAAGAGCAGCATCGGCATGCTTTTCACGTCGTTTGGTAGAAATCCACATGCGCGTTCTGCCAAAAGCACCATTTGCATGCATATCGTGTTGTTTTGCAGAAAACAGCGTCCGCGTCAACCAAAAGATGCATGTCCATGGTTAAAACGCGTTTTGGCACAAATCCATGTGCGGGTGCTAAAAAGAGCAGCATTGGCATGCTTTTCACGTCGTTTGGTAGAAATCCACGTGCGCGTTCTGCCAAAAGCACCATTTGCATGCATATTGTGTGGTTTTGCAGAAAACAACGTCCGCGTCTACCAAAAGATGCATGTGCATGCTTAAAACGCGTTTTGGCACAAATCCATGTGCGGGAGCTAAAAAGAGCAGCATCGGCATGCTTTTCACGTCGTTTGGTATAAATTCACGTGCGCGTTCTGCCAAAAGCACCATTTGCATGCATATCATGTGGTTTTGCAGAAAACAGCGTCCGCGTCTACCGAAAGATGCATGCGCAAGTTTAAACGCGTTTTGGCACAAATCCACGTGCGGGTGCTAAAAAGAGAATCATTGGCATGCTTTTTGTGTCGTTTGGTTGAAATCTACGTGCGCGTTCTGCCAAAAGCACCATTTGCATGCATATCGTGTGGTTTTGCAGAAAACAACGTCCGCGTCTACCAAAAGATCCATGCGCATGCTTAAAACGCGTTTAGGCACAAATCCATGTGCGGGTGCTAAAAAGAGCAGCATCGGCATGCTTTTCACGTCGTTTGGTAGAAATCCAAGTGCGCGTTCTGCCAAAAGCACCATTTTCATGCATATCGTGTGGTTTTGTAGAAAACAACGTCCGCGTCTACCAAAATATGCATGCGCATGCTTAAAACGCGTTTAGGCACAAATCCATGTGCGGGTGCTAAAAAGAGCAGCATCGGCATGCTTTTCACGTCGTTTGGTAGAAATCCACGTGCGCGTTCTGCCAAAAGCACCATTTGCATGCATATCGTGTGGTTTTACAGAAAACAACGTCTGCGTCTACCAAAAGATGCATGTGCATGCTTAAAACGCGTTTTGGCACAAATCCATGTGCGGGTGCTAAAAAGAGCAGCATCGGAATGCTTTTCCCGTCGTTTGGTAGAAATCCACGAGCGCGTTCTGCCAAAAGCACCATTTGCATGCATATCGTGTGGTTTTGCAGAAAACAACGTCCGCGTCTACCAAAAGATGCATGTGCATGCTTAAAACGCGTTTTGGCACAAATCCATGTGCGGGTGCTAAAAAGAGCAGCATTGGCATGCTTTTCACGTCGTTTGGTAGAAATCCACGTGCGCGTTCTGCCAAAAGCACCATTTGCATGCATATCGTGTGGTTTTGCAGAAAACAGAGTCCGCGACTACCAAAAGATGCATGTGCATGCTTAAAACGCGTTTTGGCACAAATCCTTGTGCGGGTGCTAAAAAGAGCAGCATTGGCATGCTTTTCACGTCGTTTGGTAGAAATCCACTTGCGCGTTCTGCCAAAAGCACCATTTGCATGCATATCGTGTGGTTTTGCAGAAAACAACGTCCGCGTCTACCAAAAGATGCATGTGCATGCTTAAAACGTGTTTTGGCACAAATCCATGTGCGGGTGCTAAAAAGAGCAGCATCGGCATGCTTTTCACGTCGTTTGGTAGAAATCCACGTGCGCGTTCTGCCAAAAGCACCATTTACATGCATATCGTGCGGTTTTGCAGAAAACAACGTCCGCGTCTACCAAAAGATGCATCTGCATGCTTAAAACGCGTTTTGGCACAAATCCATGTGCGGGTGCTAAAAAGAGCAGCATCGGCATGCTTTTCACGTCGTTTGGTAGAAATCCACGTGCGCGTTCTGCCAAAAGCACCATTTGCATGCATATCGTGTGGTTTTGCAGAAAACTGCGTCCGCGTCTACCAAAAGATGCATGTGCAAGCTTAAAATGCGTTTTGGCACAAATCCACGTGCGGGTGCTCAAAAGAGCAGCATTAGCATGCTTTTCACGTCGTTTGGTAGAAATCCACGTGCGCGTTCTGCCAAAAGCACCATTTGCATGCATATCGTGTGGTTTTGCAGAAAACAACGTCCGGGTCTACCAAAATATGCATGCGCATGCTTAAAACGCGTTTTAGCACAAATCCAAGTGCAGGTGCTAAAAAGAGCAGCATCGGCATGCTTTTCACGTCTTTTGGTAGAAATCCACGTGCGCGTTCTGCCAAAAGCACCATTTGCATGCATATCGTGTGGTTTTGCAGAAAACAGCGTCCGCGTCTAGCAAAAGATGCATGTGCATGCTTAAAACGCGTTTTGGCACAAATCCATGTGCGGGTGCTAAAAAGAGCAGCATTGGCATGCTTTTCACGTCGTTTGCTAGAAATCCACGTGCGCGTTCTGCCAAAAGCACCATTTGCATGCATATCGTGTGGTTTTGCAGAAAACAACGTCCGCGTCTACCAAAAGATGCATGTGCATGCTTAAAACGCGTTTTGGCACAAATCCATGTGCGGGTGCTAAAAAGAGCAGCATTGGCATGCTTTTCACGTCGTTTGGTAGAAATCGACGTGCGCGTTCCGCCAAAAGCACCATTTGCATGCATATCGTGTGGTTTTGCAGAAAACAGCGTCCGCGTCTACCAAAAGATGCATGTGCATGCTTAAAACGCGTTTTGGCACAAATCCATGTGCGGGTGCTAAAAAGAGCAGCATTGGCATGCTTTTCACGTCGTTTGGTAGAAATCGACGCGCGCGTTCTGCCAAAAGCACCATTTGCATGCATATCGTGTGGTTTTGCAGAAAACAGCGTCCGCGTCTACCAAAAGATGCATGTGCATGCTTAAAACGCGTTTTGGCACAAATCCATGTGCGGGTGCTAAAAAGAGCAGCATTGGCATGCTTTTCACGTCGTTTGGTAGAAATCCACGTGCGCGTTCTGCCAAAAGCACCATTTGCATGCATATCGTGTGGTTTTGCAGAAAACAACGTCCGCGTCTACCAAAAGATGTATGTGCATGGTTAAAACGCGTTTTGGCACAAATCCATGTGCGGGTGCTAAAAACAGCAGCATCGGCATGCTTTTCACGTCGTTTGGTATAAATCCACGTGCGCGTTCTGCCAAAAGCACCATTTGCATGCATATCGTGTGGTTTTGCAGAAAACAGCGTCCGCGTCTACCAAAAGATGCATGCGCATGCTTAAAACGCGTTTTGGCACAAATCCACGTGCGGGTGCTAAAAAGAGCATCATTGGCATGCTTTTTATGTCGTTTGGTTGAAATCGACGTGCGCGTTCTGCCAAAAGCACCATTTGCATGCATATCGTGTGGTTTTGAAGAAAACAACGCCCGCGTCTACCAAAATATGCATGCGCATGCTTAAAACGCGTTTTAGCACAAATCCATGTGCAGGTGCTAAAAAGAGCAGCATCGGCATGTTTTTCACGTCTTTTGGTAGAAATCCACGTGCGCGTTCTGCCAAAAGCACCATTTGCATGCATATCGTGTGGTTTTGCAGAAAACAGCGTCCGCGTCTACCAAAAGATGCATGTGCATGCTTAAAACGCGTTTTGGCACAAATCCATGTGCGGGTGCTAAAAAGAGCAGCATTGGCATGCTTTTCACGTCGTTTGGTAGAAATCCACGTGCGCGTTCTGCCAAAAGCACCATTTGCATGCATATCGTGTGGTTTTGCAGAAAACAACGTCCGCGTCTACCAAAAGATGCATGTGCATGCTTAAAACGCGTTTTGGCACAAATTCATGTGCGGGTGCTAAAAAGAGCAGCATTGGCATGCTTTTCACGTCGTTTGGTAGAAATCGACGTGCGCGTTCCGCCAAAAGCACCATTTGCATGCATATCGTGTGGTTATGCAGAAAACAGCGTCCGCGTCTACCAAAAGATGCATGTGCATGCTTAAAACGCGTTTTGGCACAAACCCATGTGCGGGTGCTAAAAAGAGCAGCATTGGCATGCTTTTCACGTCGTTTGGTTGAAATCCACGTGCGCGTTCTGCCAAAAGCACCATTTGCATGCATATCGTGTGGTTTTGCAGAAAACAACGTCCGCTTCTACCAAAAGATGCATGTGCATGCTTAAAACGCGTTTTGGCACAAACCCATGTGCGGGTGCTAAAAAGAGCAGCATTGGCATGCTTTTCACGTCGTTTGGTAGAAATCCACGTGCGCGTTCTGCCAAAAGCACCATTTGCATGCATATCGTGTGGTTTTGCAGAAAACAACGTCCGCGTCTACCAAAAGATGCATGTGCATGCTTAAAACGCGTTTTGGCACAAATCCATGTGCGGGTGCTAAAAAGAGCAGCATCGGCATGCTTTTCACGTCGTTTGGTATAAATCCACGTGCGCGTTCTGCCAAAAGCACCATTTGCGTGCATATCGTGTGGTTTTGCAGAAAACAGCGTCCGCGTCTACCAAAAGATGCATGCGCATGCTTAAAACGCGTTTTGGCGCAAATCCACGTGCGGGTGCTAAAAAGAGCATCATTGGCATGCTTTTTATGTCGTTTGGTTGAAATCGACGTGCGCGTTCTGCCAAAAGCACCATTTGCATGCATATCGTGTGGTTTTGCAGAAAACAACGTCCGCGTCTACCAAAAGATCCATGCGCATGCTTAAAACGCGTTTCGGCACAAATCCACGTGCGGGTGCTAAAAAGAGCAGCATTGGCATGCTTTTCACGTCGTTTGGTAGAAATCCACGTGCGCGTTCTGCAAAAGCACCATTTGCATGCATATCGTGTGGTTTTGCAGAAAACAACGTCCGCGTCTACCAAAAGATGCATGTGCATGCTTAAAACGCGTTTTGGCACAAATCCATGTGCGGGTGCTAAAAAGAGCAGCATTGACATGCTTTTCGCGTCGTTTGGTAGAAATCGACGTGCGCGTTCTGCCAAAAGCACCATTTGCATGCATATCGTGTGGTTTTGCAGAAAACAGCGTCCGCGTCTACCAAAAGATGCATGTGCATGCTTAAAACGCGTTTTGGCACAAATCCATGTGCGGGTGCTAAAAAGAGCAGCATTGGCATGCTTTTCACGTCGTTTGGTAGAAATCCACGTGCGCGTTCTGCCAAAAGCACCATTTGCAAGCATATCGTGTGGTTTTGCAGAAAACAACGTCCGCGTCTACCAAAAGATGCATGTGCATCCTTAAAACGCATTTTGGCACAAATCCATGTGCAGGTGCTAAAAAGAGCAGCATTGGCATGCCTTTCACGTCGTTTGGTAGAAATCCACGTGCGCGTTCTGCCAAATGCACCATTTGCATGCATATCGTGTGGTTTTGCAGAAAACAACGTCCGCGTCTACCAAAAGATGCATGTGCATGCTTAAAACGCGTTTTGGCACAAATCCATGTGCGGGTGCTAAAAAGAGCAGCATCGGCATGCTTTTCACGTCGTTTGGTATAAATCCACGTGCGCGTTCTGCCAAAAGCACCATTTGCATGCATATCGTGTGGTTTTGCAGAAAACAGCGTCCGCGTCTACCAAAAGATGCATGCGCATGCTTAAAACGCGTTTTGGCACAAATGCACGTGCGGGTGCGAAAAAGAGCATCATTGGCATGCTTTTCACGTCGTTTGGTAGAAATCGACGTGCGCGTTCTGCCAAAAGCACCATTTGCATGCATATCGTGTGGTTTTGCAGAAAACAGCGTCCGCGTCTACCAAAAGATGCATGTGCATGCTTAAAACGCGTTTTGGCACAAATCTATGTGCGGGTGCTAAAAAGAGCAGCATTGGCATGCTTTTCACGTCGTTTGGTAGAAATCCACGTGCGCGTTCTGCCAAAAGCACCATTTGCATGCATATCGTGTGGTTTTGCAGAAAACAACGTCCGCGTCTACCAAAAGATGCATGTGCATGCTTAAAACGCGTTTTGGCACAAATCCATGTGCGGGTGCTAAAAAGAGCAGCATCGGCATGCTTTTCACGTCGTTTGGTTGAAATCGACGTGCGCGTTCTGCCAAAAGCACCATTTGCATGCATATCGTGTGGTTTTACAGAAAACAACGTCTGCGTCTACCAAAAGATGCATGTGCATGCTTAAAACGCGTTTTGGCACAAATCCATGTGCGGGTGCTAAAAAGAGCAGCATCGGCATGCTTTTCACGTCGTTTGGTTGAAATCCACGTGCGCGTGCTGCCAAAAGCACTATTTGCATGCATATCGTGTGGTTTTGCAGAAAACAGCGTCCGCGTCTACGAAAAGATGCATGTGCATGCTTAAAACGCGTTTTGGCACAAATCCATGTGCGGGTGCTAAAAAGAGCAGCATCGGCATGCTTTTCACGTCGTTTGGTAGAAATCCACGAGCGCGTTCTGCCAAAAGCACCATTTGCATGCATATCGTGTGGTTTTGCAGAAAACAACGTGCGCGTCTAACAACAGATGCATGGGCATTCTTAAAACGCGTTTTGGCACAAATCCATGTGCGGGTGCTAAAAAGAGCAGCATCGGCATGCTTTTCACGTCGTTTGGTAGAAATCCACGTGCGCGTTCTGCCAAAAGCACCATTTGCATGCATATCGTGTGGTTTTGCAGAAAACAACGTCCGCGTCTACCAAAAGATGCATGTGCATGCTTAAAACGCGTTTTGGCACAAATCCATGTGCGGGTGCTAAAAAGAGCAGCATCGGCATGCTTTTCACGTCGTTTGGTTGAAATCGACGTGCGCGTTCTGCCAAAAGCACCATTTGCATGCATATCGTGTGGTTTTACAGAAAACAACGTCTGCGTCTACCAAAAGATGCATGTGCATGCTTAAAACGCGTTTTGGCACAAATCCATGTACGGGTGCTAAAAAGAGCAGCATCGGCATGTTTTTTCCGTCGTTTGGTAGAAATCCACGTGCG
Organism: Dermacentor variabilis; assembly: GCF_050947875.1. Classification (NCBI taxonomy): domain Eukaryota; kingdom Metazoa; phylum Arthropoda; class Arachnida; order Ixodida; family Ixodidae; genus Dermacentor; species Dermacentor variabilis. Next base: position 100,447 of record NW_027460753.1, on the reverse strand, counting down.
CGTTCTGCCAAAAGCACCATTTGCATGCATATCGTGTGGTTTTGCAGAAAACAACGTCCGCGTCTACCAAAAGATCCATGCGCATACTTAAAACGCGTTTTGGCACAAATCCCTGTGCGGGTGCTAAAAAGAGCAGCATTGGCATGCTTTTCACGTCGTTTGGTAGAAATCCACGTGCGCGTTCTGCCAAAAGCCCCATTTGTATGCATATCGTGTGGTTTTGCAGAAAACAACGTCCGCGTCTACCAAAAGATGCATGTGCATGCTTAAAACGCGTTTTGGCACACATCCATGTGCGGGTGCCCAAAAGAGCAGCATCGGCATGCTTTTCACGTCGTTTGGTAGAAATCCACGTGCGCGTTCTGCCAAAAGCACCATTTGCATGCATATCGTGTGGTTTTGCAGAAAACAACGTCCGCGTCTACCAAAAGATGCATGCGCATGCTTAAAACGCGTTTTGGCGCAAATCCATGTACGGGTGCTAAAAAGAGCAGCATCGGCATGTTTTTTACGTCGTTTGGTAGAAATCCACGTGCGCGTTCTGCCAAAAGCACCATTTGCATGCATATCGTGTGGTTTTGCAGAAAACAATGTCCGCATCTACCAAAAGATCCATGCGCATGCTTAAAACGCGCTTTGGCACAAATCCCTGTGCGGGTGCTAAAAAGGCAGCATTGGCATACTTTTCACGTCGTTTGGTAGAAATCCACGTGCGCGTTCTGCCAAAAGCACCATTTGCATGCATATCGTGTGGTTTTGCAGAAAACAACGTCCGCGTCTACCAAAAGATGCATGTGCATGCTTAAAACGCGTTTTGGCACAAATCCATGTGCGGGTACTAAAAGGAGCAGCATCGGCATGCTTTTCACGTCGTTTGGTAGAAATCCACGTGCGCGTTCTGCCAAAAGCACCATTTGCATGCATATCGTGTGGTTTTGCAGAAAACAACGTGCGCGTCTACCAAAAGATGCATGTGCATGCTTAAAACGCCTTTTGGCACAAATCCATGTGCGGGTGCTAAAAAGAGCAGCATCGGCATGCTTTTCACGTCGTTTGGTAGAAATCCACGCGCGCGTTCTGCCAAAAGTACCATTTGCATGCATATCGTGTGGTTTTGCAGAAAACAACGTCCGTGTCTATCAAAAGATGCATGTGCATGCTTAAAACGCGTTTTGGCACAAATCCACGTGCGGGTGCTAAAAAGAGCAGCTTCGGCATGCTTTTCACGTCGTTTGGTAGAAATCCACGCGCGCGTTCTGCCAAAGCACCACTTGCATGCATGTCATGTGGTTTTGCAGAAAACAACGTCCGCGTCTACCAAAAGATGCATGTGCATGCTTAAAACGCGTTTTGGCACAGATCCATGTGCGGGTGCTAAAAAGAGCAGCATTGGCATGCTTTTCACGTCGTTTGGTAGAAATCCACGTGCGCGTTCTGCCAAAAGCACCATTTGCATGCATATCGTGTGGTTTTGCAGAAAACAACGTCCGCGTCTACCAAAAGATGCATGCGCATGCTTAAAACGCCTTTTGGCACAAATCCATGTGCGGGTGCTAAAAAGAGCAGCTTCGGCATGCTTTTCACGTCGTTTGGTAGAAATCCACGCGCGCGTTGTGCCAAAAGCACCATTTGCATGCATATCGTGTGGTTTTGCAGAAAACAACGTCCGCGTCTACCAAAAGATGCATGTGCATGCTTAAAACGCGTTTTGGCACAAATCCATGTGCGGGTGCTTAAAAGAGCAGCATCGGCGTGCTTTTCACGTCGTTTGGTAGAAATCAACGTGCGCGTTCTGCCAAAAGCACCATTTGCATGCATATCGTGTGGTTTTGCAGAAAACAACGTCCGCGTCTACCAAAACATCCATGCGCATGCTTAAAACGCGTTTTGGCACAAATCCACGTGCCGGTGCTAAAAAGAGCAGCATTGGCATGCTTTTCACGTCGTTTGGTAGAAATCCACGTCCGCGTTCTGCCAAAAGCACCATTTGCATGCATATCGTGTGGTTTTGCAGAAAACAACGACCGCGTCTACCAAAAGATGCATGTGCATGCTTAAAACGCGTTTTGGCACAAATGCACGTACGGGTGCTAAAAAGAGCAGTATCGGCATGCTTTTCACGTCGTTTGGTAGAAATCCACGTGCGCGTTCTGCCAAAAGCACCATTTGCATGCATATCGTGTGGTTTTGCAGAAAACAACGTCCGCGTCTACCAAAATATGCATGCGCATGCTTAAAACGCGTTTTGGCACAAATCCACGTGCGGGTGCTAAAAAGAGCAGCATCGGCATGCTTTTCACGTCGTTTGGTAGAAATCCACGTGCGCGTTCTGCCAAAAGCACCATTTGCATGCATATCGTGTGGTTTTACAGAAAACAACGTCTGCGTCTACCAAAAGATGCATGTGCATGCTTAAAACGCCTTTTGGCACAAATCCATGTGCGGGTGCTAAAAAGAGCAGCATGGGCATGCTTTTCACGTCGTTTGGTAGAAATCCACGTGCGCGTTCTGCCAAAAGCACCATTTGCATGCATATCGTGTGGTTTTGCAGAAAAGAACGTCGGGCGTCTACCAAAAGATGCATGTGCATGCTTAAAACGCGTTTTGGCACACATCCATGTGCGGGTGCCCAAAAGAGCAGCATGGGCATGCTTTTCACGTCGTTTGGTAGAAATCCGCGCGCGCGTTCTGCCAAAAGCACCATTAGCATGCATATCGTGTGGTTTTGCAGAAAACAACGTCCGTGTCTACCAAAAGATGCATGTGCATGCTTAAAACGCGTTTTGGCACAAATCCATGTGCGGGTGCTAAAAAGAGCAGCTTCGGCATGCTTTTCACGTCGTTTGGTAGAAATCCACGCGCGCGTTCTGCCAAAAGCACCATTTGCATGCATATCGTGTGGTTTTGCAGAAAACAACGACCGCGTCTACCAAAAGATGCATGTGCATGCTTAAAACGAGTTTTGGCACAAATGCACGTACGGGTGCTAAAAAGAGCAGTATCGGCATGCTTTTCACGTCGTTTGGTAGAAATCCACGTGCGCGTTCTGGCAAAAGCACCATTTTTATGCATATCGTGTGGTTTTGCAGAAAACAACGTCCGCGTCTACCAAAATATGCATGCGCATGCTTAAAACGCGTTTTGGCACAAATGCACGTGCGGGTGCTAAAAAGAGCAGCATCGGCATGCTTTTCACGTCGTTTGGTAGAAATCCACGTGCGCGTTCTGCCAAAAGCACCATTTGCATGCATATCGTGTGGTTTTACAGAAAACAACGTCTGCGTCTACCAAAAGATGCATGTGCATGCTTAAAACGCCTTTTGGCACAAATCCATGTGCGGGTGCTAAAAAGAGCAGCATGGGCATGCTTTTCACGCCGTTTGGTAGAAATCCACGCGCGCGTTCTGCCAAAAGCACCATTTGCATACATATCGTGTGGTTTTGCAGAAAACAACGTCCGTGTCTACCAAAAGATGCATGTGCATGCTTAAAACGCGTTTTGGCACAAATCCATGTGCGGGTGCTAAAAAGAGCAGCTTCGGCATGCTTTTCACGTCGTTTGGTAGAAATCCACGCGCGCGTTCTGCCAAAAGCACCATTTGCATGCATATCGTGTGGTTTTGCAGAAAAGAACGTCCGCGTCTACCAAAAGATGCATGTGCATGCTTAAAACGCGTTTTGGCACACATCCATGTGCGGGTGCCCAAAAGAGCAGCATCGGCATGCTTTTCACGTCGTTTGGTAGAAATCCACGTGCGCGTTCTGCCAAAAGCACCATTTGCATGCATATCGTGTGGTTTTGCAGAAAACAACGTCCGCGTCTACCAAAAGATGCATGCGCATGCTTAAAACGCGTTTTGGCACAAATCCATGTACGGGTGCTAAAAAGAGCAGCATCGGCATGTTTTTTACGTCGTTTGGTAGAAATCCACGTGCGCGTTTTGCCAAAAGCACCATTTGCATGCATATCGTGTGGTTTTGCAGAAAACAACGTCCGCGTCTACCAAAAGATCCATGCGCATGCTTAAAACGCGTTTTGGCACAAATCCACGTGGCGGTGCTAAAAAGAGCAGCATTGGCATGCTTTTCACGTCGTTTGGTAGAAATCCACGTGCGCGTTCTGCCAAAAGCACCATTTGCATGCATATCGTGTGGTTTTGCAGAAAACAACGTCCGCATCTACCAAAAGATCCATGCGCATGCTTAAAACGCGCTTTGGCACAAATCCCTGTGCGGGTGCTAAAAAGGCAGCATTGGCATACTTTTCACGTCGTTTGGTAGAAATCCACGCGCGCGTTCTGCAAAAAGCACCATTTGCATCCATGTCGTGTGGTTTTGCAGAAAACAACGTCCGCGTCTACCAAAAGGTGCATGTGCATGCTTAAAACGCGTTTTGGCACAAATCCATGTGCGGGTGCTAAAAAGAGCAGCTTCGGCATGCTTTTCACGTCGTTTGGTAGAAATCCACGCGCGCGTTCTGCCAAAAGCACCATTTGCATGCATATCGTGTGGTTTTGCAGAAAACAATGTCCGCGTCTACCAAAAGATGCATGTGCATGCTTAAAACGCGTTTTGGCACAAATCCATGTGCGGGTGCTTAAAAGAGCAGCATCGGCATGCTTTTCACGTCGTTTGGTAGAAATCAACGTGCGCGTTCTGCCAAAAGCACCATTTGCATGCATATCGTGTGGTTTTGCAGAAAACAACGTCCGCGTCTACCAAAAGATCCATGCGCATGCTTAAAACGCGTTTTGGCACAAATCCACGTGCCGGTGCTAAAAAGAGCAGCATTGGCATGCTTTTCACGTCGTTTGGTAGAAATCCACGTGCGCGTTCTGCCAAAAGCACCATTTGCATGCATATCGTGTGGTTTTGCAGAAAACAACGACCGCGTCTACCAAAAGATGCATGTGCATGCTTAAAACGCGTTTTGGCACAAATGCACGTACGGGTGCTAAAAAGAGCAGTATCGGCATGCTTTTCACGTCGTTTGGTAGAAATCCACGTGCGCCTTCTGCCAAAAGCACCATTTGCATGCATATCGTGTGGTTTTGCAGAAAACAACGTCCGCGTCTACCAAAATATGCATGCGCATGCTTAAAACGCGTTTTGGCACAAATCCATGTGCGGGTGCTAAAAAGAGCAGCATCGGCATGCTTTTCACGTCGTTTGGTAGAAATCCACGCGCGCGTTCTGCCAAAAGCACCATTTGCATGCATATCGTGTGGTTTTGCAGAAAACAACGTCCGTGTCTACCAAAAGATGCATGTGCATGCTTAAAACGCGTTTTGGCACAAATCCATGTGCGGGTGCTAAAAAGAGCAGCTTCGGCATGCTTTTCACGTCGTTTGGTAGAAATCCACGCGCGCGTTCTGCCAAAAGCACCATTTGCATGCATATCGTGTGGTTTTGCAGAAAAGAACGTCCGCGTCTACCAAAAGATGCATGTGCATGCTTAAAACGCGTTTTGGCACACATCCATGTGCGGGTGCCCAAAAGAGCAGCATCGGCATGCTTTTCACGTCGTTTGGTAGAAATCCACGTGCGCGTTCTGCCAAAAGCACCATTTGCATGCATATCGTGTGGTTTTGCAAAAAACAACGTCCGCGTCTACCAAAAGATGCATGTGCATGCTCAAAACGCGTTTTGGCACAAATCCATGTGCGGGTACTTAAAAGAGCAGAATCGGCATGCTTTTCACGTCGTTTGGTAGAAATCAACGTGCGCGTTCTGCCAAAAGCACCATTTGCATGCATATCGTGTGGTTTTGCAGAAAACAACGTCCGCGTCTACCAAAAGATCCATGCGCATGCTTAAAACGCGTTTTGGCACAAATCCACGTGGCGGTGCTAAAAAGAGCAGCATTGGCATGCTTTTCACGTCGTTTGGTAGAAATCCACGTGCGCGTTCTGCCAAAAGCACCATTTGCATGCATATCGTGTGGTTTTGCAGAAAACAACGTCCGCATCTACCAAAAGATCCATGCGCATGCTTAAAACGCGCTTTGGCACAAATCCCTGTGCGGGTGCTAAAAAGGCAGCATTGGCATACTTTTCACGTCGTTTGGTAGAAATCCACGCGCGCGTTCTGCAAAAAGCACCATTTGCATGCATGTCGTGTGGTTTTGCAGAAAACAACGTCCGCGTCTACCAAAAGATGCATGTGCATGCTCAAAACGCGTTTTGGCACAAATCCATGTGCGGGTGCTAAAAAGAGCAGCTTCGGCATGCTTTTCACGTCGTTTGGTAGAAATCCACGCGCGCGTTCTGCCAAAAGCACCATTTGCATGCATATCGTGTGGTTTTGCAGAAAACAATGTCCGCGTCTACCAAAAGATGCATGTGCATGCTTAAAACGCGTTTTGGCACAAATCCATGTGCGGGTGCTTAAAAGAGCAGCATCGGCATGCTTTTCACGTCGTTTGGTAGAAATCAACGTGCGCGTTCTGCCAAAAGCACCATTTGCATGCATATCGTGTGGTTTTGCAGAAAAAACGTCCGCGTCTACCAAAAGATCCATGCGCATGCTTAAAACGCGTTTTGGCACAAATCCACGTGCCGGTGCTAAAAAGAGCAGCATTGGCATGCTTTTCACGTCGTTTGGTAGAAATCCACGCGCGCGTTCTGCCAAAAGCACCATTTGCATGCATATCGTGTGGTTTTGCAGAAAACAACGACCGCGTCTACCAAAAGATGCATGTGCATGCTTAAAACGCGTTTTGGCACAAATGCACGTACGGGTGCTAAAAAGAGCAGTATCGGCATGCTTTTCACGTCGTTTGGTAGAAATCCACGTGCGCCTTCTGCCAAAAGCACCATTTGCATGCATATCGTGTGGTTTTGCAGAAAACAACGTCCGCGTCTACCAAAATATGCATGCGCATGCTTAAAACGCGTTTTGGCACAAATCTATGTGCGGGTGCTAAAAAGAGCAGCATCGGCATGCTTTTCACGTCGTTTGGTAGAAATCCACGCGCGCGTTCTGCCAAAAGCACCATTTGCATGCATATCGTGTGGTTTTGCAGAAAACAACGTCCGTGTCTACCAAAAGATGCATGTGCATGCTTAAAACGCGTTTTGGCACAAATCCATGTGCGGGTGCTAAAAAGAGCAGCTTCGGCATGCTTTTCACGTCGTTTGGTAGAAATCCACGCGCGCGTTCTGCCAAAAGCACCATTTGCATGCATATCGTGTGGTTTTGCAGAAAAGAACGTCCGCGTCTACCAAAAGATGCATGTGCATGCTTAAAACGCGTTTTGGCACACATCCATGTGCGGGTGCCCAAAAGAGCAGCATCGGCATGCTTTTCACGTCGTTTGGTAGAAATCCACGTGCGCGTTCTGAAAAAAGCACCATTTGCATGCATATCGTGTGGTTTTGCAGAAAACAACGTCCGCGTCTACCAAAAGATGCATGTGCATGCTTAAAACGCGTTTTGGCACAAATCCATGTGCGGGTGCTTAAAAGAGCAGAATCGGCATGCTTTTCACGTCGTTTGGTAGAAATCAACGTGCGCGTTCTGCCAAAAGCACCATTTGCATGCATATCGTGTGGTTTTGCAGAAAACAACGTCCGCGTCTACCAAAAGATCCATGCGCTTGCTTAAAACGCGTTTTGGCACAAATCCACGTGGCGGTGCTAAAAAGAGCAGCATTGGCATGCTTTTCACGTCGTTTGGTAGAAATCCACGTGCGCGTTCTGCCAAAAGCACCATTTGCATGCATATCGTGTGGTTTTGCAGAAAACAACGACCGCGTCTACCAAAAGATGCATGTGCATGCTTAAAACGCGTTTTGGCACAAATGCACGTACGGGTGCTAAAAAGAGCAGTATCGGCATGCGTTTCACGTCGTTTGGTAGACATCCACGTGCGCGTTCTGCCAAAAGCACCATTTGCATGCATATCGTGTGGTTTTGCAGAAAACAACGTCCGTGTCTACCAAAAGATGCATGTGCATGCTTAAAACGCGTTTTGGCACAAATCCATGTGCGGGTGCTAAAAAGAGCAGCTTCGGCATGCTTTTCACGTCGTTTGGTAGAAATCCAAGCGCGTTCTGCCAAAAGCACCATTTGCATGCATATCGTGTGGTTTTGCGGAAAACAACGTCCGCGTCTACCAAAAGATGCATGTGCATGCTTAAAACGCGTTTTGGCACAAATCCATGTGCGGGTGCTTAAAAGAGCAGCATCGGCATACTTTTCACGTCGTTTGGTAGAAATCCACGTGCGCGTTATGCCAAAAGCACCATTTGCATGCATATCGTGTGGTTTTGCAGAAAACAACGTCCGCGTCTACCAAAAGATGCATGCGCATGCTTAAAACGCGTTTTGGCACAAATCCATGTACGGGTGCTAAAAAGAACAGCATCGGCATGTTTTTTACGTCGTTTGGTAGAAATCCACGTGCGCGTTCTGCCAAAAGCACCATTTGCATGCATATCGTGTGGTTTTGCAGAAAACAACGTCCGCGTCTACCAAAAGATCCATGCGCATGCTTAAAACGCGTTTTGGCACAAATCCCTGTGCGGGTGCTAAAAAGAGCAGCATTGGCATGCTTTTCACGTCGTTTGGTAGAAATCCACGTGCGCGTTCTGCCAAAAGCCCCATTTGCATGCATATCGTGTGGTTTTGCAGAAAACAACGTCCGCGTCTACCAAAATATGCATGCGCATGCTTAAAACGCGTTTTGGCACAAATGCACGTGCGGGTGCTAAAAAGAGCAGCATCGGCATGCTTTTCACGTCGTTTGGTAGAAATCCACGTGCGCGTTCTGCCAAAAGCACCATTTGCATGCATATCGTGTGGTTTTACAGAAAACAACGTCTGCGTCTACCAAAAGATGCATGTGCATGCTTAAAACGCCTTTTGGCACAAATCCATGTGCGGGTGCTAAAAAGAGCAGCATGGGCATGCTTTTCACGTCGTTTGGTAGAAATCCACGCGCGCGTTCTGCCAAAAGCACCATTTGCATACATATCGTGTGGTTTTGCAGAAAACAACGTCCGTGTCTACCAAAAGATGCATGTGCATGCTTAAAACGCGTTTTGGCACAAATCCATGTGCGGGTGCGAAAAAGAGCAGCATCGGCATGCTTTTCACGTCGTTTGGTAGAAATCCACGTGCGCGTTCTGCCAAAAGCACCATTTGCATGCATATCGTGTGGTTTTGCAGAAAACAATGTCCGCGTCTACCAAAAGATGCATGCGCATGCTTAAAACGCGTTTTGGCACAAATCCATGTGCGGGTGCTTAAAAGAGCAGCATCGGCATGCTTTTCACGTCGTTTGGTAGAAATCAACGTGCGCGTTCTGCCAAAAGCACCATTTGCATGCATATCGTGTGGTTTTGCAGAAAACAACGTCCGCGTCTACCAAAAGATCCATGCGCATGCTTAAAACGCGTTTTGGCACAAATCCATGTGCGGGTGCTAAAAAGAGCAGCATCGGCATGCTTTTCACGTCGTTTGGTAGAAATCCACGCGCGCGTTCTGCCAAAAGCACCATTTGCATGCATATCGTGTGGTTTTGCAGAAAACAACGTCCGTGTCTACCAAAAGATGCATGTGCATGCTTAAAACGCGTTTTGGCACAAATCCATGTGCGGGTGCTAAAAAGAGCAGCTTCGGCATGCTTTTCACGTCGTTTGGTAGAAATCAACGTGCGCGTTCTGCCAAAAGCACCATTTGCATGCATATCGTGTGGTTTTGCAGAAAACAACGTCCGCGTCTACCAAAAGATCCATGCGCATGCTTAAAACGCGTTTTGGCACAAATCCATGTGCGGGTGCTAAAAAGAGCAGCATCGGCATGCTTTTCACGTCGTTTGGTAGAAATCCACGCGCGCGTTCTGCCAAAAGCACCATTTGCATGCATATCGTGTGGTTTTGCAGAAAACAACGTCCGTGTCTACCAAAAGATGCATGTGCATGCTTAAAACGCGTTTTGGCACAAATCCATGTGCGGGTGCTAAAAAGAGCAGCTTCGGCATGCTTTTCACGTCGTTTGGTAGAAATCCACGCGCGCGTTCTGCCAAAAGCACCATTTGCATGCATATCGTGTGGTTTTGCAGAAAAGAACGTCCGCGTCTACCAAAAGATGCATGTGCATGCTTAAAACGCGTTTTGGCACACATCCATGTGCGGGTGCCCAAAAGAGCAGCATCGGCATGCTTTTCACGTCGTTTGGTAGAAATCCACGTGCGCGTTCTGCCAAAAGCACCATTTGCATGCATATCGTGTGGTTTTGCAGAAAACAACGTCCGCGTCTACCAAAAGATGCATGTGCATGCTTAAAACGCGTTTTGGCACAAATCCATGTGCGGGTGCTTAAAAGAGCAGAATCGGCATGCTTTTCACGTCGTTTGGTAGAAATCAACGTGCGCGTTCTGCCAAAAGCACCATTTGCATGCATATCGTGTGGTTTTGCAGAAAACAACGTCCGCGTCTACCAAAAGATCCATGCGCATGCTTAAAACGCGTTTTGGCACAAATCCACGTGGCGGTGCTAAAAAGAGCAGCATTGGCATGCTTTTCACGTCGTTTGGTAGAAATCCACGCGCGCGTTCTGCAAAAAGCACCATTTGCATGCATGTCGTGTGGTTTTGCAGAAAACAACGTCCGCGTCTACCAAAAGATGCATGCGCATGCTTAAAACGCGTTTTGGCACAAATCCATGTACGGGTGCTAAAAAGAACAGCATCGGCATGTTTTTTACGTCGTTTGGTAGAAATCCACGTGCGCGTTCTGCCAAAAGCACCATTTGCATGCATATCGTGTGGTTTTGCAGAAAACAACGTCCGCGTCTACCAAAAGATCCATGCGCATGCTTAAAACGCGTTTTGGCACAAATCCCTGTGCGGGTGCTAAAAAGAGCAGCATTGGCATGCTTTTCACGTCGTTTGGTAGAAATCCACGTGCGCGTTCTGCCAAAAGCCCCATTTGCATGCATATCGTGTGGTTTTGCAGAAAACAACGTCCGCGTCTACCAAAATATGCATGCGCATGCTTAAAACGCGTTTTGGCACAAATGCACGTGCGGGTGCTAAAAAGAGCAGCATCGGCATGCTTTTCACGTCGTTTGGTAGAAATCCACGTGCGCGTTCTGCCAAAAGCACCATTTGCATGCATATCGTGTGGTTTTGCAGAAAACAACGTCTGCGTCTACCAAAAGATGCATGTGCATGCTTAAAACGCCTTTTGGCACAAATCCATGTGCGGGTGCTAAAAAGAGCAGCATGGGCATGCTTTTCACGTCGTTTGGTAGAAATCCACGCGCGCGTTCTGCCAAAAGCACCATTTGCATACATATCGTGTGGTTTTGCAGAAAACAACGTCCGTGTCTACCAAAAGATGCATGTGCATGCTTAAAACGCGTTTTGGCACAAATCCATGTGCGGGTGCGAAAAAGAGCAGCATCGGCATGCTTTTCACGTCGTTTGGTAGAAATCCACGTGCGCGTTCTGCCAAAAGCACCATTTGCATGCATATCGTGTGGTTTTGCAGAAAACAATGTCCGCGTCTACCAAAAGATGCATGCGCATGCTTAAAACGCGTTTTGGCACAAATCCATGTGCGGGTGCTTAAAAGAGCAGCATCGGCATGCTTTTCACGTCGTTTGGTAGAAATCAACGTGCGCGTTCTGCCAAAAGCACCATTTGCATGCATATCGTGTGGTTTTGCAGAAAACAACGTCCGCGTCTACCAAAAGATCCATGCGCATGCTTAAAACGCGTTTTGGCACAAATCCATGTGCGTGTGCTAAAAAGAGCAGCATCGGCATGCTTTTCACGTCGTTTGATAGAAATCCACGCGCGCGTTCTGCCAAAAGCACCATTTGCATGCATATCGTGTGGTTTTGCAGAAAACAACGTCCGTGTCTACCAAAAGATGCATGTGCATGCTTAAAACGCGTTTTGGCACAAATCCATGTGCGGGTGCTAAAAAGAGCAGCTTCGGCATGCTTTTCACGTCGTTTGGTAGAAATCCACGCGCGCGTTCTGCCAAAAGCACCATTTGCATGCATATCGTGTGGTTTTGCAGAAAAGAACGTCCGCGTCTACCAAAAGATGCATGTGCATGCTTAAAACGCGTTTTGGCACACATCCATGTGCGGGTGCCCAAAAGAGCAGCATCGGCATGCTTTTCACGTCGTTTGGTAGAAATCCACGTGCGCGTTCTGCCAAAAGCACCATTTGCATGCATATCGTGTGGTTTTGCAGAAAACAACGTCCGCGTCTACCAAAAAGATGCATGTGCATGCTTAAAACGCGTTTTGGCACAAATCCATGTGCGGGTGCTTAAAAGAGCAGAATCGGCATGCTTTTCACGTCGTTTGGTAGAAATCAACGTGCGCGTTCTGCCAAAAGCACCATTTGCATGCATATCGTGTGGTTTTGCAGAAAACAACGTCCGCGTCTACCAAAAGATCCATGCGCATGCTTAAAACGCGTTTTGGCACAAATCCACGTGGCGGTGCTAAAAAGAGCAGCATTGGCATGCTTTTCACGTCGTTTGGTAGAAATCCACGCGCGCGTTCTGCAAAAAGCACCATTTGCATGCATGTCGTGTGGTTTTGCAGAAAACAACGTCCGCGTCTACCAAAAGATGCATGTGCATGCTTAAAACGCGTTTTGGCACAAATCCATGTGCGGGTGCTAAAAAGAGCAGCTTCGGCATGCTTTTCACGTCGTTTGGTAGAAATCCACACGCGCGTTCTGCCAAAAGCACCATTTGCATGCATATCGTGTGGTTTTGCAGAAAACAATGTCCGCGTCTACCAAAAGATGCATGTGCATGCTTAAAACGCGTTTTGGCACAAATCCATGTGCGGGTGCTTAAAAGAGCAGCATCGGCATGCTTTTCACGTCGTTTGGTAGAAATCAACGTGCGCGTTCTGCCAAAAGCACCATTTGCATGCATATCGTGTGGTTTTGCAGAAAACAACGTCCGCGTCTACCAAAAGATCCATGCGCATGCTTAAAACGCGTTTTGGCACAAATCCACGTGCCGGTGCTAAAAAGAGCAGCATTGGCATGCTTTTCACGTCGTTTGGTAGAAATCCACGTGCGCGTTCTGCCAAAAGCACCATTTGCATGCATATCGTGTGGTTTTGCAGAAAACAACGACCGCGTCTACCAAAAGATGCATGTGCATGCTTAAAACACGTTTTGGCACAAATGCACGTACGGGTGCTAAAAAGAGCAGTATCGGCATGCTTTTCACGTCGTTTGGTAGAAATCCACGTGCGCCTTCTGCCAAAAGCACCATTTGCATGCATATCGTGTGGTTTTGCAGAAAACAACGTCCGCGTCTACCAAAATATGCATGCGCATGCTTAAAACGCGTTTTGGCACAAATCCATGTGCGGGTGCTAAAAAGAGCAGCATCGGCATGCTTTTCACGTCGTTTGGTAGAAATCCACGCGCGCGTTCTGCCAAAAGCACCATTTGCATGCATATCGTGTGGTTTTGCAGAAAACAACGTCCGTGTCTAACAAAAGATGCATGTCCATGCTTAAAACGCGTTTTGGCACAAATCCATGTGCGGGTGCTAAAAAGAGCAGCTTCGGCATGCTTTTCACGTCGTTTGGTAGAAATCCACGCGCGCGTTCTGCCAAAAGCACCATTTGCATGCATATCGTGTGGTTTTGCAGAAAAGAACGTCCGCGTCTACCAAAAGATGCATGTGCATGCTTAAAACGCGTTTTGGCACACATCCATGTGCGGGTGCCCAAAAGAGCAGCATCGGCATGCTTTTCACGTCGTTTGGTAGAAATCCACGTGCGCGTTCTGCCAAAAGCACCATTTGCATGCATATCGTGTGGTTTTGCAGAAAACAACGTCCGCGTCTACCAAAAGATGCATGTGCATGCTCAAAACGCGTTTTGGCACAAATCCATGTGCGGGTGCTTAAAAGAGCAGAATCGGCATGCTTTTCACGTCGTTTGGTAGAAATCAACGTGCGCGTTCTGCCAAAAGCACCATTTGCATGCATATCGTGTGGTTTTGCAGAAAACAACGTCCTTGTCTACCAAAAGATCCATGCGCATGCTTAAAACGCGTTTTGGCACAAATCCACGTGGCGGTGCTAAAAAGAGCAGCATTGGCATGCTTTTCACGTCGTTTGGTAGAAATCCACGTGCGCGTTCTGCCAAAAGCACCATTTGCATGCATATCGTGTGGTTTTGCAGAAAACAACGTCCGCATCTACCAAAAGATCCATGCGCATGCTTAAAACGCGCTTTGGCACAAATCCCTGTGCGGGTGCTAAAAAGGCAGCATTGGCATACTTTTCACGTCGTTTGGTAGAAATCCACGCGCGCGTTCTGCAAAAAGCACCATTTGCATGCATGTCGTGTGGTTTTGCAGAAAACAACGTCCGCGTCTACCAAAAGATGCATGTGCATGCTTAAAACGCGTTTTGGCACAAATCCATGTGCGGGTGCTAAAAAGAGCAGCTTCGGCATGCTTTTCACGTCGTTTGGTAGAAATCCACGCGCGCGTTCTGCCAAAAGCACCATTTGCATGCATATCGTGTGGTTTTGCAGAAAACAATGTCCGCGTCTACCAAAAGATGCATGTGCATGCTTAAAACGCGTTTTGGCACAAATCCATGTGCGGGTGCTTAAAAGAGCAGCATCGGCATGCTTTTCACGTCGTTTGGTAGAAATACACGTGCGCGTTCTGCCAAAAGCACCATTTGCATGCATATCGTGTGGTTTTGCAGAAAACAGCGTCCGCGTCTACCAAAAGATGCATGTGCATGCTTAAAACGCCTTTTGGCACAAATCCATGTGCGGGTGCTAAAAAGAGCAGCATTGGCATGCTTTTCACGTCGTTTGGTAGAAATCCACGTGCGCGTTCTCCCAAAAGCACCGTTTGCATGCATATCGTGTGGTTTTGCAGAAAACAACGTCCGCGTCTACCAAAATATGCATGCGCATACTTAAAACGCGTTTTGGCACAAATTCATGTGCGGGTGCTAAAAAGAGCAGCATCGGCATGCTTTTCACGTCGTTTGGTAGAAAGCCAAGTGCACGTTCTGCCAAAAGCACCTTTTGCATGCATATCGTGTGGTTTTGCAGAAAACAGCGTCCGCGTCTGCCAAAATGTGCATGCGCATGCTTAAAACGCGTTTTGGCACAAATTCATGTGCGGGTGCTAAAAAGAGCAGCATCGGCATGCTTTTCACGCCGTTTGGTAGAAATCCAAGTGCGCGTTCTGCCAAAAGCACCATTTGCATGCATATCGTGTGGTTTTGCAGAAAACAACGTCCGCGTCTACCAAAAGATGCATGTGCATGCTTAAAACGCGTTTTGGCACAAATCCATGTGCGGGTGCTAGAAAGAGCAGCATCGGCATGCTTTTCACGTCGTTTGGTAGAAATCCACGTGCGCGTTCTGCCATAAGCACCATTTGCATGCATATCGTGTGGGTTTGCAGAAAACAACGTCCGCGTCTGCCAAAAGATCCATGCGCATGCTTAAAACGCGTGTTTTGGCACAAATCCATGTGTGGGTGCTGAAAAGAGCAGCATTGGCATGCTTTTCACGTCGTTTGGTAGAAATCCACGTGCGCGTTCTGCCAAAAGCACCATTTGCATGCATATCGTGTGGTTTTGCAGAAAACAACGTCCGCATCTACCAAAAGATCCATGCGCATGCTTAAAACGCGCTTTGGCACAAATCCCTGTGCGGGTGCTAAAAAGGCAGCATTGGCATACTTTTCACGTCGTTTGGTAGAAATCCACGCGCGCGTTCTGCAAAAAGCACCATTTGCATGCATGTCGTGTGGTTTTGCAGAAAACAACGTCCGCGTCTACCAAAAGATGCATGTGCATGCTTAAAACGCGTTTTGGCACAAATCCATGTGCGGGTGCTAAAAAGAGCAGCTTCGGCATGCTTTTCACGTCGTTTGGTAGAAATCCACGCGCGCGTTCTGCCAAAAGCACCATTTGCATGCATATCGTGTGGTTTTGCAGAAAACAATGTCCGCGTCTACCAAAAGATGCATGTGCATGCTTAAAACGCGTTTTGGCACAAATCCATGTGCGGGTGCTTAAAAGAGCAGCATCGGCATGCTTTTCACGTCGTTTGGTAGAAATACACGTGCGCGTTCTGCCAAAAGCACCATTTGCATGCATATCGTGTGGTTTTGCAGAAAACAGCGTCCGCGTCTACCAAAAGATGCATGTGCATGCTTAAAACGCCTTTTGGCACAAATCCATGTGCGGGTGCTAAAAAGAGCAGCATTGGCATGCTTTTCACGTCGTTTGGTAGAAATCCACGTGCGCGTTCTCCCAAAAGCACCGTTTGCATGCATATCGTGTGGTTTTGCAGAAAACAACGTCCGCGTCTACCAAAATATGCATGCGCATACTTAAAACGCGTTTTGGCACAAATTCATGTGCGGGTGCTAAAAAGAGCAGCATCGGCATGCTTTTCACGTCGTTTGGTAGAAAGCCAAGTGCACGTTCTGCCAAAAGCACCTTTTGCATGCATATCGTGTGGTTTTGCAGAAAACAGCGTCCGCGTCTGCCAAAATGTGCATGCGCATGCTTAAAACGCGTTTTGGCACAAATTCATGTGCGGGTGCTAAAAAGAGCAGCATCGGCATGCTTTTCACGCCGTTTGGTAGAAATCCAAGTGCGCGTTCTGCCAAAAGCACCATTTGCATGCATATCGTGTGGTTTTGCAGAAAACAACGTCCGCGTCTACCAAAAGATGCATGTGCATGCTTAAAACGCGTTTTGGCACAAATCCATGTGCGGGTGCTAGAAAGAGCAGCATCGGCATGCTTTTCACGTCGTTTGGTAGAAATCCACGTGCGCGTTCTGCCATAAGCACCATTTGCATGCATATCGTGTGGGTTTGCAGAAAACAACGTCCGCGTCTGCCAAAAGATCCATGCGCATGCTTAAAACGCGTGTTTTGGCACAAATCCATGTGTGGGTGCTGAAAAGAGCAGCATTGGCATGCTTTTCACGTCGTTTGGTAGAAATCCACGTGCGCGTTTTCCCAAAAGCACCATTTGCATGCATATCGTGTGGTTTTGCAGAAAACAACGTCCGCGTCTACCAAAATATGCATGCGCATGCTTAAAACGCGTTTTGGCACAAATCCATGTGCGGGTGCTCAAAAGAGCACCATCGGCATGCTTTTCACGTCGTTTGGTAGAAATCCACGTGCGCGTTCTGCCAAAAGCACCATTTGCATGCATATCGTGTGGTTTTGCAGAAAACAGCGTCCGCGTCTACCAAAAGATGCATGTGCATTCTTAAAACGCGTTTTGGCACAAATCCATGTGCGGGTGCTAAAAAGAGCAGCATTGGCATGCTTTTCACGTCGTTTGGTAGAAATCCACGTGCGCGTTCGGCCAAAAGCACCATTTGCATGCATATCGTGTGGTTTTGCAGAAAACAACGTCCGTGTCTACCAAAAGATGCATGCGCATGCGTAAAACGCGTTTTGGCACAAATCCATGTGCGGGTGCTAAAAACAGCAGCATCGGCATGCTTTTCACGTCGTTTGGTAGAAATCCACGCGCGCGTTCTGCCAAAAGCACCATTTGCATGCATATCGTGTGGTTTTGCAGAAAAGAACGTCCGCGTCTACCAAAAGATGCATGTGCATGCTTAAAACGCGTTTTGGCACACATCCATGTGCGGGTGCCCAAAAGAGCAGCATCGGCATGCTTTTCACGTCGTTTGGTAGAAATCCACGTGCGCGTTCTGCCAAAAGCACCATTTGCATGCATATCGTGTGGTTTTGCAGAAAACAACGACCGCGTCTACCAAAAGATGCATGTGCATGCTTAAAACGCGTTTTGGCACAAATGCACGTACGGGTGCTAAAAAGAGCAGTATCGGCATGCTTTTCACGTCGTTTGGTAGAAATCCACGTGCGCGTTCTGCCAAAAGCACCATTTGCATGCATATCGTGTGGTTTTGCAGAAAACAACGTCCGTGTCTACCAAAAGATGCATGTGCATGCTTAAAACGCGTTTTGGCACAAATCCATGTGCGGGTGCTTAAAAGAGCAGCTTCGGCATGCTTTTCACGTCGTTTGGTAGAAATCCAAGCGCGTTCTGCCAAAAGCACCATTTGCATGCATATCGTGTGGTTTTGAGGAAAACAACGTCTGCGTCTACCAAAAGATGCATGTGCATGCTTAAAACGCGTTTTGGCACAAATCCATGTGCGGGTGCTAAAAAGAGCAGCATCGGCATGCTTTTCACGTCGTTTGGTAGAAATCCACGCGCGCGTTCTGCCAAAAGCTCCATTTGCATGCATATCGTGTGGTTTTGCAGAAAACAACGTCCGTGTCTACCAAAAGATTCATGTGCATGCTTAAAACGCGTTTTGGCACAAATTCATGTGCGGGTGCTAAAAAGAGCAGCTTCGGCATGCTTTTCACGTCGTTTGGTAGAAATCCACGCGCGCGTTCTGCCAAAAGCACCATTTGCATGCATATCGTGTGGTTTTGCAGAAAACAACGTCCGCGTCTACCAAAAGATGCATGCGCATGCTTAAAACGCGTTTTGGCACAAATCCATGTACGGGTGCTAAAAAGAGCAGCATCGGCATGTTTTTTACGTCGTATGGTAGAAATCCACGTGCGCGTTCTGCCAAAAGCACCATTTGCATGCATATCGTGTGGTTTTGCAGAAAACAACGTCCGCGTCTACCAAAAGATCCATGCGCATGCTTAAAACGCGTTTTGGCACAAATCCCTGTGCGGGTGCTAAAAAGAGCAGCATTGGCATGCTTTTCACGTCGTTTGGTAGAAATCCACGTGCGCGTTCTGCCAAAAGCCCCATTTGTATGCATATCGTGTGGTTTTGCAGAAAAGAACGTCCGCGTCTACCAAAAGATGCATGTGCATGCTTAAAACGCGTTTTGGCACAAATCCATGTGCGGGTGCTAAAAAGAGCAGCATCGGCATGCTTTTCACGTCGTTTGGTAGAAATCCACGTGCGCGTTCTGCCAAAAGCACCATTTGCATGCATATCGTGTGGTTTTGCAGAAAACAACGTCCGCGTCTACCAAAAGATGCATGTGCATGCTTAAAACGCGTTTTGGCACAAATCTATGTGTGGGTGCTAAAAAGAGCAGCATCGGCATGCTTTTCACGTCGTTTGGTAGAAATCCACGTGCGCGTTCTGCCAAAAGCACCATTTGCATGCATATCGTGTGGTTTTGCAGAAAACAACGTCCGCTTCTAGCAAAAGATGCATGTGCATGCTTAAAACGCGTTTTGGCACAAATCCATGTGCGGGTGCTAAAAAGAGCAGCATCGGCATGCTTTTCACGTCGTTTGGTAGAAATCCACGTGCGCGTTCTGCCAAAAGCACCATTTGCATGCATATCGTGTGGTTTTGCAGAAAACAACGTCCGCTTCTAGCAAAAGGTGCATGTGCATGCTTAAAACGCGTTTTGGCACAAATCCATGTGCGGGTGCTAAAAAGAGCAGTATCGGCATGCTTTTCACGTCGTTTGGTAGAAATCCACGTGCGCGTTCTGCCAAAAGCACCATTTGCATGCATATCGTGTGGTCTTGCAGAAAACAACGTCCGCGTCTACCAAAATATGCATGCGCATGCTTAAAACGCGTTTTGGCACAAATCCCTGTGCGGGTGCTAAAAAGAGCAGCATTGGCATGCTTTTCACGTCGTTTGGTAGAAATCCACGTGCGCGTTCTGCCAAAAGCCCCTTTTGTATGCATATCGTGTGGTTTTGCAGAAAACAACGTCCGCGTCTACCAAAAGATGCATGTGCATGCTTAAAACGCGTTTTGGCACAAATCCATGTGCGGGTGCTAAAAAGAGCAGCATCGGCATGCTTTTCACGTCGTTTGGTAGAAATCCACGTGCGCGTTCTGCCAAAAGCCCCATTTGTGTGCATATCGTGTGGTTTTGCAGAAAAGAACGTCCGCGTCTACCAAAAGATGCATGTGCATGCTTAAAACGCGTTTTGGCACAAATCCATGTGCGGGTGCTAAAAAGAGCAGCATCGGCATGCTTTTCACGTCGTTTGGTAGAAATCCACGTGCGCGTTCTGCCAAAAGCACCATTTGCATGCATATCGTGTGGTTTTGCAGAAAACAACGTCCGCTTCTAGCAAAAGGTGCATGTGCATGCTTAAAACGCGTTTTGGCACAAATCCATGTGCGGGTGCTAAAAAGAGCAGTATCGGCATGCTTTTCACGTCGTTTGGTAGAAATCCACGTGCGCGTTCTGCCAAAAGCACCATTTGCATGCATATCGTGTGGTCTTGCAGAAAACAACGTCCGCGTCTACCAAAATATGCATGCGCATGCTTAAAACGCGTTTTGGCACAAATCCCTGTGCGGGTGCTAAAAAGAGCAGCATTGGCATGCTTTTCACGTCGTTTGGTAGAAATCCACGTGCGCGTTCTGCCAAAAGCCCCTTTTGTATGCATATCGTGTGGTTTTGCAGAAAACAACGTCCGCGTCTACCAAAAGATGCATGTGCATGCTTAAAACGCGTTTTGGCACAAATCCATGTGCGGGTGCTAAAAAGAGCAGCATCGGCATGCTTTTCACGTCGTTTGGTAGAAATCCACGTGCGCGTGTTGCCAAAAGCACCATTTGCATGCATATCGTGTGGTTTTGCAGAAAACAACGTCCGCTTCTAGCAAAAGATGCATGTGCATGCTTAAAACGCGTTTTGGCACAAATCCATGTGCGGGTGCTAAAAAGAGCAGCATCGGCATGCTTTTCACGTCGTTTGGTAGAAATCCACGCGCGCGTTCTGCCAAAAGCTCCATTTGCATGCATATCGTGTGGTTTTGCAGAAAACAACGTCCGTGTCTACCAAAAGATTCATGTGCATGCTTAAAACGCGTTTTGGCACAAATTCATGTGCGGGTGCTAAAAAGAGCAGCTTCGGCATGCTTTTCACGTCGTTTGGTAGAAATCCACGCGCGCGTTCTGCCAAAAGCACCATTTGCATGCATATCGTGTGGTTTTGCAGAAAACAACGTCCGCGTCTACCAAAAGATGCATGCGAATGCTTAAAACGCGTTTTGGCACAAATCCATGTACGGGTGCTAAAAAGAGCAGCATCGGCATGTTTTTTACGTCGTTTGCTAGAAATCCACGTGCGCGTTCTGCCAAAAACACCATTTGCATGCATATCGTGTGGTTTTGCAGAAAACAACGTCCGCGTCTACCAAAAGATCCATGCGCATGCTTAAAACGCGTTTTGGCACAAATCCCTGTGCGGGTGCTAAAAAGAGCAGCATTGGCATGCTTTTCACGTCGTTTGGTAGAAATCCATGTGCGCGTTCTGCAAAAGCCCCATTTGTATGCATATCGTGTGGTTTTGCAGAAAAGAACGTCCGCGTCTACCAAAAGATGCATGTGCATGCTTAAAACGCGTTTTGGCACAAATCCATGTGCGGGTGCTAAAAAGAGCAGCATCGGCATGCTTTTCACGTCGTTTGGTAGAAATCCACGTGCGCGTTCTGCCAAAAGCACCATTTGCATGCATATCGTGTGGTTTTGCAGAAAACAACGTCCGCTTCTAGCAAAAGGTGCATGTGCATGCTTAAAACGCGTTTTGGCACAAATCCATGTACGGGTGCTAAAAAGAGCAGCATCGGCATGTTTTTTACGTCGTTTGGTAGAAATCCACGTGCGCGTTCTGCCAAAAGTACCATTTGCATGCATATCGTGTGGTTTTGCAGAAAACAACGTCCGCGTCTACCAAAAGATCCATGCGCATGCTTAAAACGCGTTTTGGCACAAATCCCTGTGCGGGTGCTAAAAAGAGCAGCATTGGCATGCTTTTCACGTCGTTTGGTAGAAATCCATGTGCGCGTTCTGCCAAAAGCCCCATTTGTATGCATATCGTGTGGTTTTGCAGAAAAGAACGTCCGCGTCTACCAAAAGATGCATGTGCATGCTTAAAACGCGTTTTGGCACAAATCCATGTGCGGGTGCTAAAAAGAGCAGCATCGGCATGCTTTTCACGTCGTTTGGTAGAAATCCACGTGCGCGTTCTGCCAAAAGCACCATTTGCATGCATATCGTGTGGTTTTGCAGAAAACAACGTCCGCTTCTAGCAAAAGGTGCATGTGCATGCTTAAAACGCGTTTTGGCACAAATCCATGTGCGGGTGCTAAAAAGAGCAGCATCGGCATGCTTTTCACGTCGTTTGGTAGAAATCCACGTGCGCGTTCTGCCAAAAGCACCATTTGCATGCATATCGTGTGGTTTTACAGAAAACAACGTCTGCGTCTACCAAAAGATGCATGTGCATGCTTAAAACGCCTTTTGGCACAAATCCATGTGCGGGTGCTAAAAAGAGCAGCATCGGCATGCTTTTCACGTCGTTTGGTAGAAATCCACGCGCTCGTTCTGCCAAAAGCACCATTTGCATGCATATCGTGTGGTTTTGCAGAAAACAACGTCCGTGTCTACCAAAAGATGCATGTGCATGCTTAAAACGCGTTTTGGCACAAATCCATGTGCGGGTGCTAAAAAGAGCAGCTTCGGCATGCTTTTCACGTCGTTTCGTAGAAATCCACGCGCGCGTTCTTCCAATAGCACCATTTGCATGCATATCGTGTGGTTTTGCAGAAAACAACGTCCGTGTCTAACAAAAGATTCATGTGCATGCTTAAAACGCGTTTTGGCACAAATCCATGTGCGGGTGCTAAAAAGAGCAGCTTCGGCATGCTTTTCACGTCGTTTGGTAGAAATCCACGCGCGCGTTCTGCCAAAAGCACCATTTGCATGCATATCGTGTGGTTTTGCAGAAAACAACGTCCGCGTCTACCAAAAGATGCATGTGCATGCTTAAAACGCCTTTTGGCACAAATCCATGTGCGGGTGCTAAAAATAGCAGCTTCGGCATGCTTTTCACGTCGTTTGGTAGAAATCCACGCGCGCGTTCTGCCAAAAGCACCATTTGCATGCATATCGTGTGGTTTTGCAGAAAACAACGTCCGTGTCTACCAAAAGATGCATGTGCATGCTTAAAACGCGTTTTGGCACAAATCCATGTGCGGGTGCTAAAAAGAGCAGCTTCGGCATGCTTTTCACGTCGTTTGGTAGAAATCCACGCGCGCGTTCTTCCAAAAGCACCATTTGCATGTATATCGTGTGGTTTTGCAGAAAAGAACGTCCGCGTCTACCAAAAGATGCATGTGCATGCTTAAAACGCGTTTTGGCACACATCCATGTGCGGGTGCCCAAAAGAGCAGTATCGGCATGCTTTTCACGTCGTTTGGTAGAAATCCACGTGCGCGTTCTGCCAAAAGCACCATTTGCATGCATATCGTGTGGTTTTGCAGAAAACAACGTCCGCGTCTACCAAAAGATGCATGTGCATGCTTAAAACGCGTTTTGGCACAAATCCATGTACGGGTGCTAAAAAGAGCAGCATCGGCATGTTTTTTACGTCGTTTGGTAGAAATCCACGTGCGCGTTCTGCCAAAAGCACCATTTGCATGCATATCGTGTGGTTTTGCAGAAAACAACGTCCGCATCTACCAAAAGATCCATGCGCATGCTTAAAACGCGCTTTGGCACAAATCCCTGTGCGGGTGCTAAAAAGAGCAGCTTCGGCATGCTTTTCACGTCGTTTGGTAGAAATCCACGCGCGCGTTCTGCCAAAAGCACCATTTGCATGCATATCGTGTGGTTTTGCAGAAAACAACGTCCGCGTCTACCAAAAGATGCATGTGCATGCTTAAAATGCGTTGTGGCACAAATCCATGTGCGGGTGCTTAAAAGAGCAGCATCGGCATGCTTTTCACGTCGTTTGGTAGAAATCCACCTGCGCGTTCTGCCAAAAGCACCATTTGCATGCATATCGTGTGGTTTTGCAGAAAACAACGTCCGCGTCTACCAAAAGATCCATGCGCATGCTTAAAACGCGTTTTGGCACAAATCCCTGTGCGGGTGCTAAAAAGAGCAGCATTGGCATGCTTTTCACGTCGTTTGGTAGAAATCCACGGGCGCGTTCTGCCAAAAGCCCCTTTTGTATGTATATCGTGTGGTTTTGCAGAAAACAACGTCCCCGTCTACCAAAAGATGCATGTGCATGCTTAAAACGCGTTTTGGCACAAATCCATGTGCGGGTGCTAAAAAGAGCAGCATCGGCATGCTTTTCACGTCGTTTGGTAGAAATCCACGTGCGCGTTCTGCCAAAAGCACCATTTGCATGCATATCGTGTGGTTTTGCAGAAAACAACGTCCGCTTCTAGCAAAAGATGCATGTGCATGCTTAAAACGCGTTTTGGCACAAATCCATGTGCGGGTGCTAAAAAGAGCAGCATCGGCATGCTTTTCACGTCGTTTGGTAGAAATCCACGCGCGCGTTCTGCCAAAAGCTCCATTTGCATGCATATCGTGTGGTTTTGCAGAAAACAACGTCCGTGTCTACCAAAAGATTCATGTGCATGCTTAAAACGCGTTTTGGCACAAATTCATGTGCGGGTGCTAAAAGAGCAGCTTCGGCATGCTTTTCACGTCGTTTGGTAGAAATCCACGCGCGCGTTCTGCCAAAAGCACCATTTGCATGCATATCGTGTGGTTTTGCAGAAAACAACGTCCGCGTCTACCAAAAGATGCATGCGCATGCTTAAAACGCGTTTTGGCACAAATCCATGTACGGGTGCTAAAAAGAGCAGCATCGGCATGTTTTTTACGTCGTTTGGTAGAAATCCACGTGCGCGTTCTGCCAAAAGCACCATTTGCATGCATATCGTGTGGTTTTGCAGAAAACAACGTCCGCGTCTACCAAAAGATCCATGCGCATGCTTAAAACGCGTTTTGGCACAAATCCCTGTGCGGGTGCTAAAAAGAGCAGCATCGGCATGCTTTTCACGTCGTTTGGTAGAAATCCACGTGCGCGTTCTGCCAAAAGCACCATTTGCATGCATATCGTGTGGTTTTGCAGAAAACAACGTCCGCTTCTAGCAAAAGGTGCATGTGCATGCTTAAAACGCGTTTTGGCACAAATCCATGTGCGGGTGCTAAAAAGAGCAGTATCGGCATGCTTTTCACGTCGTTTGGTAGAAATCCACGTGCGCGTTCTGCCAAAAGCACCATTTGCATGCATATCGTGTGGTCTTGCAGAAAACAACGTCCGCGTCTACCAAAATATGCATGCGCATGCTTAAAACGCGTTTTGGCACAAATCCACGTGCGGGTGCTAAAAAGAGCAGCATCGGCATGCTTTTCACGTCGTTTGGTAGAAATCCACGTGCGCGTTCTGCCAAAAGCACCATTTGCATGCATATCGTGTGGTTTTACAGAAAACAACGTCTGCGTCTACCAAAAGATGCATGTGCATGCTCAAAACGCCTTTTGGCACAAATCCATGTGCGGGTGCTAAAAAGAGCAGCTTCGGCATGCTTTTCACGTCGTTTGGTAGAAATCCATGTGCGCGTTCTGCCAAAAGCCCCATTTGTATGCATATCGTGTGGTTTTGCAGAAAAGAACGTCCGCGTCTACCAAAAGATGCATGTGCATGCTTAAAACGCGTTTTGGCACAAATCCATGTGCGGGTGCTAAAAGAGCAGCATCGGCATGCTTTTCACGTCGTTTGGTAGAAATCCACGTGCGCGTTCTGCCAAAAGCACCATTTGCATGCATATCGTGTGGTTTTGCAGAAAACAACGTCCGCTTCTAGCAAAAGGTGCATGTGCATGCTTAAAACGCGTTTTGGCACAAATCCATGTGCGGGTGCTAAAAAGAGCAGTATCGGCATGCTTTTCACGTCGTTTGGTAGAAATCCACGTGCGCGTTCTGCCAAAAGCACCATTTGCATGCATATCGTGTGGTCTTGCAGAAAACAACGTCCGCGTCTACCAAAATATGCATGCGCATGCTTAAAACGCGTTTTGGCACAAATCCACGTGCGGGTGCTAAAAAGAGCAGCATCGGCATGCTTTTCACGTCGTTTGGTAGAAATCCACGTGCGCGTTCTGCCAAAAGCACCATTTGCATGCATATCGTGTGTTTTTACAGAAAACAACGTCTGCGTCTACCAAAAGATGCATGTGCATGCTTAAAACGCCTTTTGGCACAAATCCATGTGCGGGTGCTAAAAAGAGCAGCATCGGCATGCTTTTCACGTCGTTTGGTAGAAATCCACGCGCTCGTTCTGCCAAAAGCACCATTTGCATGCATATCGTGTGGTTTTGCAGAAAAGAACGTCCGCTTCTAGCAAAAGATGCATGTGCATGCTTAAAACGCGTTTTGGCACAAATCCATGTGCGGGTGCTAAAAAGAGCAGCATCGGCATGCTTTTCACGTCGTTTGGTAGAAATCCACGCGCGCGTTCTGCCAAAAGCTCCATTTGCATGCATATCGTGTGGTTTTGCAGAAAACAACGTCCGTGTCTAACAAAAGATTCATGTGCATGCTTAAAACGCGTTTTGGCACAAATCCATGTGCGGGTGCTAAAAAGAGCAGCTTCGGCATGCTTTTCACGTCGTTTGGTAGAAATCCACGCGCGCGTTCTGCCAAAAGCACCATTTGCATGCATATCGTGTGGTTTTGCAGAAAACAACGTCCGCGTCTACCAAAAGATGCATGTGCATGCTTAAAACGCCTTTTGGCACAAATCCATGTGCGGGTGCTAAAAATAGCAGCTTCGGCATGCTTTTCACGTCGTTTGGTAGAAATCCACGCGCGCGTTCTGCCAAAAGCACCATTTGCATGCATATCGTGTGGTTTTGCAGAAAACAACGTCCGTGTCTACCAAAAGATGCATGTGCATGCTTAAAACGCGTTTTGGCACAAATCCATGTGCGGGTGCTAAAAAGAGCAGCTTCGGCATGCTTTTCACGTCGTTTGGTAGAAATCCACGCGCGCGTTCTTCCAAAAGCACCATTTGCATGCATATCGTGTGGTTTTGCAGAAAAGAACGTCCGCGTCTACCAAAAGATGCATGTGCATGCTTAAAACGCGTTTTGGCACACATCCATGTGCGGGTGCCCAAAAGAGCAGTATCGGCATGCTTTTCACGTCGTTTGGTAGAAATCCACGTGCGCGTTCTGCCAAAAGCACCATTTGCATGCATATCGTGTGGTTTTGCAGAAAACAACGTCCGCGTCTACCAAAAGATGCATGTGCATGCTTAAAACGCGTTTTGGCACAAATCCATGTACGGGTGCTAAAAAGAGCAGCATCGGCATGCTTTTCACGTCGTTTGGTAGAAATCCACGTGCGCGTTCTGCGAAAAGCACCATTTGCATGCATATCGTGTGGTCTTGCAGAAAACAACGTCCGCGTCTACCAAAATATGCATGCGCATGCTTAAAACGCGTTTTGGCACAAATCCACGTGCGGGTGCTAAAAAGAGCAGCATCGGCATGCTTTTCACGTCGTTTGGTAGAAATCCACGTGCGCGTTCTGCCAAAAGCACCATTTGCATGCATATCGTGTGTTTTTACAGAAAACAACGTCTGCGTCTACCAAAAGATGCATGTGCATGCTTAAAACGCCTTTTGGCACAAATCCATGTGCGGGTGCTAAAAAGAGCAGCATCGGCATGCTTTTCACGTCGTTTGGTAGAAATCCACGCGCTCGTTCTGCCAAAAGCACCATTTGCATGCATATCGTGTGGTTTTGCAGAAAAGAACGTCCGCTTCTAGCAAAAGATGCATGTGCATGCTTAAAACGCGTTTTGGCACAAATCCATGTGCGGGTGCTAAAAAGAGCAGCATCGGCATGCTTTTCACGTCGTTTGGTAGAAATCCACGCGCGCGTTCTGCCAAAAGCTCCATTTGCATGCATATCGTGTGGTTTTGCAGAAAACAACGTCCGTGTCTAACAAAAGATTCATGTGCATGCTTAAAACGCGTTTTGGCACAAATCCATGTGCGGTGCTAAAAAGAGCAGCTTCGGCATGCTTTTCACGTCGTTTGGTAGAAATCCACGCGCGCGTTCTGCCAAAAGCACCATTTGCATGCATATCGTGTGGTTTTGCAGAAAACAACGTCCGCGTCTACCAAAAGATGCATGTGCATGCTTAAAACGCCTTTTGGCACAAATCCATGTGCGGGTGCTAAAAATAGCAGCTTCGGCATGCTTTTCACGTCGTTTGGTAGAAATCCACGCGCGCGTTCTGCCAAAAGCACCATTTGCATGCATATCGTGTGGTTTTGCAGAAAACAACGTCCGTGTCTACCAAAAGATGCATGTGCATGCTTAAAACGCGTTTTGGCACAAATCCATGTGCGGGTGCTAAAAAGAGCAGCTTCGGCATGCTTTTCACGTCGTTTGGTAGAAATCCACGCGCGCGTTCTTCCAAAAGCACCATTTGCATGCATATCGTGTGGTTTTGCAGAAAAGAACGTCCGCGTCTACCAAAAGATGCATGTGCATGCTTAAAACGCGTTTTGGCACACATCCATGTGCGGGTGCCCAAAAGAGCAGTATCGGCATGCTTTTCACGTCGTTTGGTAGAAATCCACGTGCGCGTTCTGCCAAAAGCACCATTTGCATGCATATCGTGTGGTTTTGCAGAAAACAACGTCCGCGTCTACCAAAAGATGCATGTGCATGCTTAAAACGCGTTTTGGCACAAATCCATGTACGGGTGCTAAAAAGAGCAGCATCGGCATGTTTTTTACGTCGTTTGGTAGAAATCCACGTGCGCGTTCTGCCAAAAGCACCATTTGCATGCATATCGTGTGGTTTTGCAGAAACAACGTCCGCATCTACCAAAAGATCCATGCGCATGCTTAAAACGCGCTTTGGCACAAATCCCTGTGCGGGTGCTAAAAAGAGCAGCTTCGGCATGCTTTTCACGTCGTTTGGTAGAAATCCACGCGCGCGTTCTGCCAAAAGCACCATTTGCATGCATATCGTGTGGTTTTGCAGAAAACAACGTCCGCGTCTACCAAAAGATGCATGTGCATGCTTAAAATGCGTTTTGGCACAAATCCATGTGCGGGTGCTTAAAAGAGCAGCATCGGCATGCTTTTCACGTCGTTTGGTAGAAATCAACGTGCGCGTTCTGCCAAAAGCACCATTTGCATGCATATCGTGTGGTTTTGCAGAAAAACAACGTCCGCGTCTACCAAAAGATCCATGCGCATGCTTAAAACGCGTTTTGGCACAAATCCACGTGCCGGTGCTAAAAAGAGCAGCATTGGCATGCTTTTCACGTCGTTTGGTAGAAATCCACGTGCGCGTTCTGCCAAAAGCACCATTTGCATGCATATCGTGTGGTTTTGCAGAAAACAACGTCCGCTTCTAGCAAAAGATGCATGTGCATGCTTAAAACGCGTTTTGGCACAAATCCATGTGCGGGTGCTAAAAAGAGCAGCATCGGCATGCTTTTCACGTCGTTTGGTAGAAATCCACGCGCGCGTTCTGCCAAAAGCTCCATTTGCATGCATATCGTGTGGTTTTGCAGAAAACAACGTCCGTGTCTAACAAAAGATTCATGTGCATGCTTAAAACGCGTTTTGGCACAAATCCATGTGCGGGTGCTAAAAAGAGCAGCTTCGGCATGCTTTTCACGTCGTTTGGTAGAAATCCACGCGCGCGTTCTGCCAAAAGCACCATTTGCATGCATATCGTGTGGTTTTGCAGAAAACAACGTCC
This sequence comes from Dermacentor variabilis, assembly GCF_050947875.1. Taxonomy (NCBI): domain Eukaryota; kingdom Metazoa; phylum Arthropoda; class Arachnida; order Ixodida; family Ixodidae; genus Dermacentor; species Dermacentor variabilis. The sequence continues at coordinate 70,862 of NW_027460753.1, read as the reverse complement.
GCGTCTACCAAAAGATGCATGTGCATGCTTAAAACGCCTTTTGGCACAAATCCATGTGCGGGTGCAAAAAAGAGCAGCATCGGCATGCTTTTCACGTCGTTGGGTAGAAATCCACGCGCGCGTTCTGCCAAAAGCACCATTTGCATGCATATCGTGTGGTTTTGCAGAAAACAACGTCCGTGTCTACCAAAAGATGCATGTGCATGCTTAAAACGCGTTTTGGCACAAATCCATGTGCGGGTGCTAAAAATAGCAGCTTCGGCATGCTTTTCACGTCGTTTGGTAGAAATCCACGCGCGCGTTCTGCCAAAAGCACCATTTGCATGCATATGGTGTGGTTTTGCAGAAAAGAACGTCCGCGTCTACCAAAAGATGCATGTGCATGCTTAAAACGCGTTTTGGCACACATCCATGTGCGGGTGCCCAAAAGAGCAGCATCGGCATGCTTTTCACGTCGTTTGGTAGAAATCCACGTGCGCGTTCTGCCAAAAGCACCATTTGCATGCATATCGTGTGGTTTTGCAGAAAACAACGTCCGCGTCTACCAAAAGATGCATGTGCATGCTTAAAACGCGTTTTGGCGCAAATCCATGTGCGGGTGCTTAAAAGAGCAGCATCGGCATGCTTTTCACCTCGTTTGGTAGAAATCAGCGTGCGCGTTCTGCCAAAAGCACCATTTGCATGCATATCGTGTGGTTTTGCAGAAAACAACGTCCGCGTCTACCAAAAGATCCATGCGCATGCTTAAAACGCGTTTTGGCATAAATCCACGTGCCGGTGCTAAAAAGAGCAGCATTGGCATGCTTTTCACGTCGTTTGGTAGAAATCCACGTGCGCGTTCTGCCAAAAGCACCATTTGCATGCATATCGTGTGGTTTTGCAGAAAACAACGACCGCGTCTACCAAAAGATGCATGTGCATGCTTAAAACGCGTTTTGGCACAAATGCACGTAAGGGTGCTAAAAAGAGCAGCTTCGGCATGCTTTTCACATCGTTTGGTAGAAATCCAAGCGCGTTCTGCCAAAAGCACCATTTGCATGCATATCGTGGGGTTTTGCAGAAAACAACGTCCGCGTCTACCAAAAGATGCATGTGCATGCTTAAAACGCGTTTTGGCACAAATCCATGTGCGGGTGCTTAAAAGAGCAGCATCGGCATGCTCTTCACGTCGTTTGGTAGAAATCCACGTGCGCGTTCTGCCAAAAGCACCATTTGCATGCATATCGTGTGGTTTTGCAGAAAACAACGTCCGCGTCTACGAAAAGATGCATGCGCATTCTTAAAACGCGTTTTGGCACAAATCCATGTACGGGTGCTAAAAAGAGCAGCATCGGCAAGTTTTTTACGTCGTTTGGTAGAAATCCACGTGCGCGTTCTGCCAGAAGCACCATTTGCATGCATATCGTGTGGTTTTGCAGAAAACAACGTCCGCGTCTACCAAAAGATCCATCCCTATTGCTAATTCCAGTGCACTGGGACCCAGTGCGCCTGATTATGGGCCCAGTAAATGCTGGCATGCTGGGACACTGGCACACTGGGGTACTGGGATGCCAGCGCACTGGGATGCCGGCACACTGGGACGCCAGCACACTGGGACACTGGCACACTGGGATGCCAGCGCACTGGGATGCCAGCGCACTGGGACGCCAGCACACTGGGACGCCGGCACACTGGGACGCCGCCACACTGGGACGCCCGCACACTGGGACGCCAGCACACTGGGACGTTGGTGTGCTCAGCCATGGCATTTTAGCAAAGGCACATGGCTTGCACCCGCATCATGACAATGTATGAGAAATGACATCAATTTCTGAGGAAGTTATTTATTTGATAAAAAGATTAAAATAGGCCGCTTCAAGCCACAGTTTTTGAGCGCTGGCCTATTCGAGCGCTCTCTGCAAACAAATCACGGATCGCTTTCCGAGCTTGCGCCCGCCGCTTGCCTCCGTGGATGTCGCTGGGAGTTTCTGCGATCAGCTTTTCCACTACATCTGAAAAATGTATGCACCAGATTACATTTAAAACACACATGACGATCAAGTAACTGTATTGAAGTCTACATGCAAACAGCCTTTGTAAAAGGAATTATGCAACAAATTAATGTCCCTATATAAGGCTACTTTCACCAAACCGTCACATTATGCATGCAAAGATGTTCGAACCCGTATTGTCGCTTATGCAATACCAGCAGTGAGCTCAACCATTGGACATAATTCAGAAAATGTACGTAGCAGTTTGCAAATTCTGCAAGCTTCTGCAAAAAACACACTTTTGTAATACACTGTGCAAGCACACTCTTTGGCTGCGAAAGCATGGTTGCATTTGCTAATAAAACCATCATATAACCAGTATGCAAACCGTATATAACTGTTCCAGCTATTGTAAAGCACACGTTCATAGATACTGCAGACACTAAAAGGGGGCATGAATTTGTGCAGTGTTACTTGCTCATTATGGCAGTCACCTTATCAGGCGTCGCCTGCTGCTTTCCGGTGTCAGAATTTTTCCAGCTAGAATGGCCGGTCAATGAGCGAATCTTCAGCTCACTGACCGTCCAAAAAAAAACGCGCCATTTCCCTGGCCACTTTCATCTCGTGGCCAGCCTTCATAATGAATGACAGTTTGTTTTCAGGCATAGTTAAGCCTGGCCCAAGGTGTACCTACAAGCATGAAAAAGTATGAAAACAAAGCACATTGTAAAATTTTTCAGTCTGGCAATAACAAGGGAAAACACAGCAGGGTGATAATCTCTCATTGACAGACTTAATTATTTTTGCTTATTGGCAAAAATTTAAGTTGCGGGCTTTTATTGTTCCAAAGCAACACTATGAGTGATGAGGAATGCTGCAGTGAGGGCGAAATGAATTCTTATCACCTGCGGTTCTCCTATGTTAGCAAACGCTTCTATTTGCATTTAGATATCTTCCTCAGAATGCAGCTGCCACTACTCAGGTACAGAACCTGCAGCCTCATGATCAAGAGCAGAACACCCCCATTAGCCATGAGCCACCGTGAAGGGTCCCAATAAAAAATGTTTTCTAAACACGTTTTCAGGTTGTTGCACTACTAATCATGATTTCTGTATGGTAGTTTTGATAACAATATGGCAAGTGTGCTGTGCATAGTTTCTATATTAATTTTAAGTGCTAGAAAAAAATTAATATCAGCTGTGAGTTACTTTGTATCATGGACCATAAGAACTATTGCCAGTTAGCGCAAATCGACATAAATATAAGGGGAGGAAGAGGCAAGGTAAGCGCTAACTTTCAAGTGTTTATTGGGGACACAGGTACATTAAATGTATACCAAGAACCTACGAACATGCATTTACAAGCACGCTTTACAGCACCCACATAATATTTTTTCAATAAACTGACTGTCCAAGACAAAGAAGTAACTGATGTGTTGCTGATACACGAAGCCCCAAGTTTCCTGATGTGAAAAGCTTCTGTTAATTCACCTACAGCTGCATCCTTACTTCGACCTATAATCCTGATCTGGTCTAGCCATGGCTCACACTGATGTGCTTGGCAGCGGGCAGGCAAATGCGTCCTGCCTAAATTTACTCTTCAAAGACCGACGAAAAGACGAAAAGAACATGTATTCAGTTGGAAGTTTAGTGCCTGTCCATTGTAAATGTTCTTCTTTTCGTCCTCATCTCTCTAGAGCTGTTTTTCTTCAAATGTTACACCAGCTCACCCACATCAAGCTCCTGCTGTACAGAATACCACTACCTTGCAGTAAGAGCAACGTCTGCCAGACTGGCGCTACGTAAACGAGCCTGCATGGGAACACGAGCTGTCTTTGAAGAGTAAATTTAGACAGGACGCATTTGCCTGCCCGCTGCCAAGCACATCAGTGTGAGCCATGGCTAGACCAGATCAGGATTATAGGTCGAAGTAAGGATGCAGCTGTAGGTGAATTAACAGAAGGTTTTCACATCAGGAAACTTGGGGCTTCATGTATCAGCAACACATCAGTTACTTTCTTTCTCTTGGAGAGTCAGTTTATTGAAAAAAATATTATGTGGGTGCTGTAAAGCGTGCTTGTAAATGCATGTTCGCAGGTTCTTGGTATACATTTAATGTACCTGTGTCCCCAATAAACACTTGAGAGTTAGCGCTTACCTTGCCTCTTCCTCCCCTTATTTTTATGTCGATTTGCGCTAACTGGCCATAGTTCTTATGGTCCGTAATACAGTATGAACTGACTAGACCAGTAACAAATGTAAGTGCGTTAGTTTCATGTTTACTTTGCAAGAAAATTTGCTCAGTGTGCATGAATTTGCTGTTCAATGCACCTTGAGAAACATGCAGAGTGCTTACACAAGACAACTGGCCAGCTAAAACACAATGAACAAAAATGTCAGTAAAAAATAGAAATATAACCACAGTGAGCATCAGGCACAAATGTACATCTAAGCAAAGCTTAGAAAGTACTAACTCGAAAAAGGTGACATGCATTGCTCCTCATACATAAAACAAATAACAATGCCATAGCACTTACTACTAGGCAATTATTAAAAATATGAAACAAATATAAAAAACCAAAGCACAGCATAAAGGAAGTGTCCAAGTCAAACTTACATTCCCATCTACCACTTCAAACAGCTTGGGCTCTTGCGGTGCCGAGCTTGATGCAGCAAGAGAACTGTCATCTGAAGAGGCAAATAATATTGTCACTGAATGTCCCACAAGAAAAAGTCAGCAATATTGAAGCAAATGTGAAGCACAATTAAAGCAGCAAACAGGTTACCCTAGATAAACATGCATTAATGGGACACTAATTATGCAATAGGTGGAATATTAGTTGAAAAATTAAGGTCAAAGTTCTAGTTTTCGGATTTCATGCTGCCTCCAGACTGGCAGAATGTCAGTGTGACATCATTAATTTCGAAGCATACATTCTTGTTTTTCATATTTGGGCTTCGTTGCCTAAGTGCCACAAGCTTGCCATTTTCAATGCTTGGCTCCTTTAAAACACAATGTAGCCGATTTTTACCCACAAACAATTAACCATTGGGCTTAGCAGACACTCTGGTGCAGGAACTTTAAGGCATCATCGCTCACCTTCTCTTTTGCACATTTTCTGTCCTATCAAAATTAAGCCGTCTTCTGGAAGTAACCGAGGGCCTTTTTGGTATTGTGGAAGAGTAATTTAGTAATGCAGGTGAAACCATTTTTATGTTAACTGCGGCTCAAAGGATGCATCTGCAGAAAACTGGCAAAGTTTGAAGCAGCTGGTAAAAAACAAAATAACTTTCTCCTCCTCCTAGATGAGATATGTTGAATTTTCTACCATAACGATCATTCAAACACAGTTTAAGCAAGTTATTCCACATACCAGTATCAGCCTGGTCTGTCCTCCCCAGGTCCAGAAGCTCATCTTCCAGTGCATGGCTGAAACTGGCACCTGAAAATCACAATATTGCATCACAATTTCTAGTTTCATAAGCAATTTGTACTTTTTGCATAACTATGCCAGCAAAACATCATGCAATTGTCTGAACACATCTTTAATGAACTTCACAAAGCACCATGTAAATGAGTGCGGCAAAGTAGTTCTAGGGAAGCCTGCAAGTTGGAGGAAAGTCTACAAGATGAAGAAATGTCAATGTCAAGAGCAACGACTTTAGGGCTAGCTGGTTGCACATAGCAGATCACGGTGAGGCACGCACAAACAAGGACAAAGTGAGGGGTAGACAACACAAGCGCTTGTGTTTTCTACTCCTCACTTTGTCCTTGTTTGTGCATGCTTGACCGTGATCTGCTATGTCATCGACCTGACTGTAGCATGAAGCTATAAAGGAAACCCATACGAGTTTCTCAGAAAGAAAGCTTTGCAGTTGAAGAAAATCCCGGACAAGGACGAATTTTTCAACTGCAAAGCTCTGTTTAGAGAAGCTCGTACGCATTTCCTTTGTAGCTTCATACTACAGTCGGGTGGATGACAATTTCCCCGTTATACTATCAACAACACATACACAACTACTTTTCACTACTGCAATGAAGTCATAAAAGTAATTGTCAAGGATAACTGGGGGTGTAGCATATATATAAAGTTCTCTTTAAACCATAACATTTTGTTTATAAAAAGTGCATGAGTGTAGCGACACACTACTTTTGTGGAGTTTCTAGATGAGGCAGACATACTTTGCTGTGAATAATGCATTTCAGAAAACTTATCAAAAATTCATGAAATTTGTTTAGAACCTTGAGGGCAGCAGTTTGTAGGGCAAATTTGGATGCAGTGACAACTTAATACAGCTACATTTTTTTTTACATTGAGAATCATACTGAATTCTAGATACTTATCAAATTTGAATGCTTCATCAAGGCGATAATGGAACAAACACAGCGGGAGTACAGAAAAGGCAGCCTTATTTGCCGATGCACACAAACTCGAGTCTACGTGCCTTGTGCCTGCCACGCCTCACAAGGAATGGCGGTTTGCATCTACAATAAACGTGAGCCAGCGCCTGCTCTCACATACATGTCTCAGCAGGCATCATTTCATATTGCTATCGACAGTGCTTCAAAATTCTTAAATATTTATCAAAGTAACTGTTTTAAATTTAGGGATGTAAAGTCCATGCGAAGAAGAAAGAAAAAGCACTTCCTCACATGAACATTACCGTATAGTGCGAAATATAAGTCGACGTTTTTTCCAAAAAAAATATTACTCAAAGGTCACCCCTTGACTTATATATATATATACCGGCCCTTGGCACAACCTGAATAGTCATCTGGAAACATGTAGAAGCGCAGACTTTCCAGCATCCACATTTTTATCGCCTCCATGGTGACCGATGAGGCCCAACGTTGACGCGGCCTATGCAATTGGATCGACACCATCTTCCCTTTTTGTGCGGCAATCGTTCCTAGCATAGCTAATTTGCCGACAACCCACAAAATAAGTACTAGTACTTGACGTCAGATCACCACAGCATATTAAAAGAAAGTGATCGAATATGCTGAAATGCATGGGAGCATGTCCGCCCAGCGGCACTTTGGCATTTTGGAAAAAAGCATCCAGTACTGGTGAACGCAGAAAGTCAAGCTGTCTGCCTGCAATGTGTGGAAGATGTCCTATCGCGGGTGTCACGCGGTGCACCTGGAGCTTGAAGGCAAGGGGGCAGATTTCATCCGTGAGCATCGTGCCAGATCCTTGACAGTGACAGCAGAACTCATCCGCATCAAAGCTATCGAGTTCACTCGAGAATCCGGACTGTCCAAGGAACAATTCAAAGGCTCCATTTATTGGGTTCGTCGCTTCACGCGACGCAAGGAATTCGCACTTCGACGGTGCACATCCATCTGCCAGAAGATGCGGAGGCATATGAGGACAAGCTGGTGGAATTCCAGCAGTATGTTATCTGTCTCTGGCAGCAGCATAGGGACAGATCGGCAACGCTGATGAAACGGCAGTGCGGTTCGACATGCCGTCGTCCACCACAATGTGCAAACACGGCGCGAAGGAAGTCAAGCTTCTTTCAACGAGGAATGAGCATTCGCGCTTCACGGTGATGCTCGTGTGTGATGCAGACGGCAGAAAGCTGCCCCCATACATAATCTTCAAGAGGAAGACGCTCCCGAAAGAGGTTTTCCCACGGGATGTTGTCATTTGCGTGAGCGAAAAGGGCTATATGGACGAGGCCCTCATGATCAATTGGATCAAGACCCTCTGGAATCGGCGACCCGGTGCACTCCTGTGGTGTCCGAGCATGCTCGTCTTGGTTGCCTTTCGAAAGCACTTGATCACAGGTGTGAAGCAGGCACTCCGCGACGGGAGGACAGAGTTCGCCGTCCTTCCGGGAGGTATGACATCAGCACTTCAGCCAATGGACGTCGTGCTTAACATGCCCTTTAAAGACCGTGTTCGTGAACAGTATAATCAGTAGATGGCCGGCGCCAACGCGACGACCCCAACCAGCCGGCTCTCGCCACTGTGGCCACATGAGTGTTGCAGGCTTGGCGCTCGCTGCCCGACGATACGGTGGTGCGGGCATTGAAGAGGTGTTGCATTAGCAACTCCTTGGATGGCACCAAGGAAGACATGTTGTGGGTCGTAGCCAGTGAGAAGCAGTCTTCAGACGAGAGTTCAGACAGCTCGAATGAATAAGCAGATGACTGGTCTGACGGCGCCAGTAAATAAACGAAGTCTTGTGCCTTATAGTTTTTATGTTGACTTCTTCGCTTCAATGCAAGGGGGTCGACCAATATTTCGCCCTAACCTATATTCCACATAATACGGTAATCAGCCTCCCTGAGAATTGATTTTAGCAAGGTGCTTGGCTAATATGGCAATTTAAGGCAGTCCGAGCACTATAATTCCCCTGCAACAGATCTCCGCGCTCGCACCAGCCTTCAACACATACGAGCTATTCCGCATTATCTACGCATACTCAAGCTGCACGCAGCTTGAGTATGCGAAGGCACGCAGACTCAAGCTTGCGTGCAATGTGTGGTTGGCAACTTCAGACATAAGTATAAGAAATTAGTCTTTCTTGGGTGCTGGTTATTGCACAGCACACATATCTAACCAATCAGTACACAAATTAGCCAATCAAAGCGGAAATTTAGGCAAGTTTGTGAGAATGCATATTTGACTTCAAGCGCAAAAAAACAGGGCGCGGGGAAGAAAGGAAGAACAGACGGGATGAGCACTTGTCCTATGTGGTTTTCCTTTCTTCTGTCCCTATTTATTTGCACTTGAAGTATGCACATACTTTAGACACACTTATAACAAACTGCAGGATGCACACAAATGTGGTCATTATATCGAATATTTAAATATTCTGAAAGATGTATGTCTTTGCTTATTGCAAATTGTCAATTATGCCAGTGGACTGTAAAGCAAAATGAGAAGAAATGTGTTCACAGCAATGCATGCAGTGCAGCATTATATTTACTGTTAATAGCACATTTCTATTGCAGTACTGTAAAATGTCCAATCTTATTAAATTTGAAAGGCAGTGCAACTTCCCAATGCAACTTAGGAGTACTTCAGCAGATCAGTTTACAGAAAGATAATAAAAAGAACATTGCCTAAGCAACATACCCACAAAATAAATTATATATGTAGGAATTACTTTAATATGGCAACAGACTTCAACTTGTAGTACTTTTTGATATTCCTGTTCCCAATACACTAGGTAAATGAATGTGGTAAATCAGTTCTGGGGAAGCCTGCAAGTTTATAGAGCATGACTCTGCAGAAAGAATTTCCACTATCATGCAAATTCTTTTCGAGGGAACTGCAAGCGTCACGTCATTGTTAGGCCAGAGAAGGTTCTTGTCCAGCTGAATAACTGATTGACACATGCTAGAAACTGCCAAATGGAACAAACATGGGCAAGTTATGGTCGCAGCATTTTATGTGCTTTAAATATATTTCAATGACGATTTGAGCAATGCACAGGGTCATCCATTCTTAGCACGCACACAGCGTAGCATGGCCGTGCGCCACGGAGCGCCAGCACGAACGGCTTAGCCGCCCATCGAAGCAAAGCGACGCAGGTGCACAGGGGCTTGGAGGTAGGGCTTCATGTCCTGTGTAGTATGCTAAAGCATGGTAAGCTCCCTCGCTTCAGCAGACGACGCAATGCCCCACCTCCAAGCCCCTGTGCACATGCTCCACTTAGTTTTGATGCGCGGCCAAGTGGTGCACGCTGACGCTTTGCGCAGCACAGCCACGCTGCGCCGTGTTCATACCAAGAGTGGACGACCCTGTACATTTTACAATGATTATAATTAGGGTTCTGTACGTTTGGTGTAAGATGAAATGAAGAGAGAAGTATGGCATACTTTCTGGAGAACAAGAACTGAAAGCAAGGAATACTGATTATGGACAGTGTTGTGCTGGTTCAACATAGTGTGAAATTTGTCAGCAGTCTCCAAAAGATAGTGTTTTGATTTAAAATGGCCTTCTTTCCTAGTCAGAGGTGCAAAAGGGCTAGTTGTATAACCCCAGTTCACAGCTGACAAACAAAAATATAGTGCAGACCATTTAACATTTCATAAACAAAATGTATACACATATGCCATGGAATGAAACTTCACAAATACCATAAGAAGTGTGTAAAGACACACTCGTAATGAGTATTACAAGGGTTCACTTGCCTTCCACTGAACCCTCCGCCAACACTTCGTATGACTGCGGTGGACCACCTAAAACAAAAATATAGCAGTATGAGAAACATTCTACTGTACCTCCTGCATGATTTTTATCTGGACGAAAAAGAACAAAACAAAGCAAATCCTGCAAAAAAAGTCTTAAAGACTTCTACTAGGGGTGCTTGAAGCATTACAAAGGATGCTGCCAGAGGAACTATCATCTGTAATTGACTTAATTAAGTAAATATTCACAAATCACTCTAACACCCTTGGAAGTCATCATTACATTAGTTATTTGCAGCAATGCACACATTTCTGTACAATCAGCCAAACAATTGACAACAAGCGAGTGCTGCGCGATGATAACTGCTTTGTTCCAAACTCACGTGGAGCTTTCGCATAGGCATGGAAAGGTTAAACATTTTGTGCAAGTATATGAAATGCTGCAAATTCACTTACTGGCATGCAGCTGTCACCAAACATTTGTGGCAGTAGGCTAAAACTTTGCAAGTTGGTCCAGTGTTTTGTAATGGACAATGTAGAAAAAGCAAGGAGACGAATGACTATAACTACAGGGGTAGCATCCACTTCAGAGAACAGCCCAGCAGACAAATGTTGTGATGGCACCAATTAAGTGTGCGTGCACCTACACTAGATTTTTCTTTGCACTGCAGCAAAAAGCATGGATCATTAAAATGGCAAGCATTCACCCGATGTTGTTATCTGACTGATTGTACTTAGTAAGTCCAGTAAAAAGATGCTGGCTCTCCCATAACCGAGAGTAGATGTAAGCATGAACCAGCTACCGGCAAATCAGATGGGTTGGAGTAATTACGACGATTACTCACAGCCATCTGAGGCGTGCCGGTCACTGTCGGCCTGGTCACTCAGCACGTTGCCAGCTCTTGCAGGAGGCGGCACAAAACTTGTGCCACGGAAATCATAGAACACTAGCCATGAAAAGAGCACAAGCAACCCTGTTTCAGCGCAAAAGATGACATTCAGGTGTATGGTGCACTGTATCTGCCTTTTTGAACATCGCTATTCGAAATGATAAATTAAACTTCAGTGTACAAGAAGTTACAGCTTGATAGAGTGGTATTGTGAACAAACATTAGGAAGAAATCAGAAGCAATATTTTTAAAGGGCAGTAATTAGCATATGTAATGTGGTCCTGTACAAAGGGTTGGGGACCAGAGACCGTGAGTTTAGACTGGGGCGAAACTGAGTTTCGACTGAAGCGAATTCTATCATTGTTTTGTTTCTCGAAACAGTGCGTTGGTTGTGCATTTAACTCGACCCCATCATTGAATGCCAGTGAGCCATTGCAATGTTGTTGGCTCTTGAAAAGCGCGCCACTGTTCCAGCAGTTTATTTTCCTTTTGTTTTTTCCTCGCTGTGCGTGACACCACCTAGGGACAACGCAGAGAAACTAATAGTTACAAACTGTAGTATTCTGCAAGCAGATGACAAACGAGTGAAGTAGACTTCCGGGGAGTTCACCACTTGCAGATTGGCTTCTCTCTCCGCCCCGTTCTCGCAAATTCTGCGTACTGCCACTTTGTGACGTTGCAGCGACCAAACAGAATGCGTATTGAACAAAGATCTTCGATCGCGCACTATATGTTCTCGTTTCATTCTTGCCCCATTCTCGCCTCCTTCTCATCTTGAGTGCCCGGATAACAGCTCGATTTTGGCTCAAGGTCTCTTGAAGGTCGCGGACAACGGGAGCTAACAGCATTTTATGCTTTAAAAAATGTCTACAAGGAAGCTGTTCCAAAGTGGTCAAGACAAACCCCTCATACCTTTTCCAAGGCAATGTAATAGCTAGGTGCACCTGTACATATCAACAATGAAGACAATATAGCAATTAATTCTAGGACCTGTGTGTTGCATGAATAAGATAAATACACTGCCAACAACATGCAACATTTTGTTCCATCTTGTGCGTATGTTAGACTAACATGTTCCCATGCGTCGAAGTTAAATAGTATGTCTCGCTGAATATCTGTCACATGAAGCCACACAGATGTAAATCACTTGCAATCAACTAAGAGGTCAAAAGTTTCCTGAAGTTATCATGCAAAAAAGTAAATTTTATGAAGTTATTTAGGTTAAATAAAAAGCAAATTTTTTAACATATTCTTAACAATTACAGCTTAAAGGGCCCCTCACCAAGTCCAATCGATAATTTTCTTTGTGCACTGCAAGTAGCAGGGCATCACCTAGGGAAGGGCTCACTGCCAACGTAAGCACTCTCTCCTTCTGCTATGTCTGATGCCCACAGGTGACTTTTGTTACCAGCCAACTCCCTCACTGGAGCCAAGGGACCTTGTCCCATTTACGTCACAAGCACTGCCTCCGTTTTTTTCCCCTTCCACTTTTCGCTGTGTGGCATACTACCAGTGGCAGCATTGTGCTAGGCAAAATACCAAGGTCATAAGCCATAATTGGTGACGTTGCAGGCAGTGCATCTTACATAGAGGCATTTGTGCATGTAACCTTGACTCTGTGGCTGGAAGCAGAGCTCACGTGAAAAAAAGGGCATGCAAGCTTTTCTGTGACGTTTATGCTGTTACACCGTGTAGCTTTCAATATTTTGCAGACACAGTTTCCACAGAGTGATCTATGCGTCACACATGTCTGTTCAAAATGCCTAAACCTGGTGAGGGGCCCTTTAAAGAATGCCACGTCTGGAACAGGAAAACCAAGTGAGAGAGAGCTGATGAGCAAACCTGGGGATACATCTGGCACCAAGATTTCATGAACAACCTCTTTTGCGATTGTGGCTGTCTTGGCAGTGGGAGCAATTTCTGCATGAAAAGCAATTACTGTTATAAAACACCAGCTAAGAAAATAGCATTAAAAACAAGGAAAAGCCAGACATTCTTTTGCCAATGGCTGCAAATAATGCACAACATGGTGCAGCAAAATCCTTATATGTGCTCGTGCCTGTGGACATAGCTGTGGCTAAGATGCATACGTGGCTCCTGTGCCACTCATGGTGCTTACAATAATGAAGAACAGAAGCTCCCACCTTCCAAAGCTGTATGCTCCGAACACAGATAATGAGCCCCGCAGTCATGCATTCAGTGTACACAGTATATTTTTGATAAGCCTTACATAACCTGCAATGTTGATTTAGCTGCTACATGCACATATACCACAATATTGCAAGAAGTGAGGTAATATTTGGCCAGGAACTGACAGCATGTCAGGTATAAATGATCTGCCATGAACTCAGTTTGGAAAATCAGATGCACACTATGAGCCTACCACAACTTAAAAGAGTACTGGTACAATACTTTTGCATCCTGTTTTCCATGCTTCATTAGATAACTGCTGAACTGAGAAACATAGTATGGCAAAAGAATTCCCTAAATGCACAAAGAATTGCTAATTATATCCTCTTCCAATGCTACGATCAGTTGGCCTAAGGTTTTTTTACAAGGGTTTCTCTACATGTCACGCATGTCATAGGCAATGCTCACATGGTATCACAAGCTGCTGACATACAAATGAGCCTGATGATACAGTGTTCACAAGCCACAAAATAACCGTGTTGCCGCAAGCTGGAAGCACACCACGTGGCCTATTCTTTCCACTTGTTCACATTCAACATGTAATAATAAAAGCTTGGCCCTCTACTGTCTCTTAGAATGTGCAGTGCCCTTTGCCCTCCTCCCCTTCAGTAACTTATTCCTCGTCGTCTAAAGCTTTCTCGCCTTGAAAAGCTTTCACAACTCTATAACATTGTGCTTTTACCACTGCACCAAACAACTCATCAGTGATAACACGTGCACATAACCACAATTTGCACATGTAGTGAAGCTAGGAGGAATGAAAGAATTGGAAGAGAACACCATAGGATAAAATTGCAGCCAAAAAAAGTTGACTCAACAAGTGATCTTGTCAAGACAGTTTTTACTGTCTTTCACTGCCGCACTAACTGCACTCTTCTGAAAATAAAATGAGTGTGATAGTAGCTGCACTGTTGCACAATGGCTATTAAATGTACAAGCCAGCATAAGCTACCCAAGTTGCATAAGCATGTTGCAAAGAAGTAATCACACGGCAGTTACCAAAGCCCCCAAACACATGTACAGGCACCGACAAAAGTGGTAAACTCCACACAACGGGAGCCGCAGCAACGGCAAACTGCATCGCAACGCCATCTACAGGCAGCACCTGGGATCAAGACAGCCAATCGGTGCCCTTTATTATCTGCAGGCATGTCGCTTGACTCGTTTCAATGTTTCGTGCTTCAGCTCGCCAAAATACCGAGCAACGCCGCTGCAGTATACCACTTTTGTAGGCGCCTTTATGTTGATTAAAACCTACCATAAGCCAAGCTTACAATGCCAAGTCTGCTGAGCGCAGGGTCATGCGGTAGGCCAAGAGAAAGAAAGTGAAGGGTATGGATCCAAGAATAATTGGTTTACAAAGGCCAGCTATGCAATGTGACATTTCCTCCTAGTTTATTTCCTTTCTCTGTGTAGAGGAGCCCTTGCAAACGAATGGTATGCAAATAAGCTGTACTCTATATGGTACCAATCTAAATTAATTGCATTAAAAGGTGGTATAATTCATGATTTATTGCATGTTTGAGAAACTGAGGCCTTATTATAGAGTTGCAGCTTTAAGAATAATTTTTAATAATTGTGTCAGTGCACCTTGAAGACAAAACATAGATGCTTCTGTATTATACTTGGCTCATAGATACGCACCCATTTATTGATTACCTATATGACACTCTACAGTGCATGCCTATGTAGCTGCACGTATGTTTCTTACTTGGTTTGTGTCTATTCACTCTTCTTTTGATCCCCAGCTTTTACTGCTTTCATTGAATACTGAAACATGTTATCGCTGTTGCGTGGCACTTGTTAGGCATTCTCAGCTTCTGTGTTAAAAAATAATGAGCTTAAGGAGCTCACTTCAAAAAGTCATGCTACACGAACATGAGTTAAAATTGTATAAGCGCACTGAAATTGAGGACTAGCAATTGCACAGACAAGCACTAACTTTAAGGCTTTATTGGCTGGCTGCAGCAGGCATAATAAAATGCACTTTGTAAACTAGAGATCGTGTTGTGCATCATACTGCACTTTCATGCGGAAAGTTCTAGGTAGGCCATATGGAACACTGCCTAAAAGACAAACTGAGAAACCAAAGCAACAACATAAGAAAGCATGCGGTGGTTGGTTGGCTCTGTTGCAAGACATGTGGCAGTGAGCCATTGTTTAACAAAGGCTTTGATGTGCCGAGACACAGAGATGGACTCACTAGGCTGGTCATTGAAGTAGCCCGAACAGCAAGCCTAATTATAAATGCGTGAACATGCCTTCGCTTGCTTTGTCAAGAACTGTTTTTTCTCAACGCGATTTTGTGTTGGCATTGCATTTTTGTTTGCAAGTCAGCATGCTTTGAATGCCTGTATGTGCATCTGTTTCCAATAAAGTGACTCTTGAAGTCTGTGTTTGTGTGTCCACTAATTTGTTCTCGGTCATTTCCCATACCAGCAAACGTCAACACTCATCACAAACACGAGCTTGCAACTTACCAATCTTGTTGAGGAGGGCATCCGTCAGCCTTCTAGACCTCTCTCGCTCCTCTTCCAACAGCCGAGCAAGCTCCTCTTTCTCAGCTTCTATATTTTGTAGTTCTTTTTCGAGGTCCTCAATTCTTGCTTCCATCTTCTTCCACTCAATTTCATGGAAAGCTCTTTTATCTTTCTTGCTTTTAGTGTGATTTTCAACAGATTCTTTGCTCTCATCTTCAAAGTCTTGAAACTGCAATAATACATGACACCATGAACCTTGGGAGAATGACGAGACTTCTCAAGAGCAAACTATGAATAATACTTGAACTGCGCTATGAACAATACAATAACGATACGAACTATGAAGAAGTCACTTAGTTGCATGCGTATGCAAGCCAATAATTTACTACCAGAAATCAGAACCAGATATCACCAAGTTATCTCTGATTATCAGTGTTTACCAAAATCAAAGGAAATATGTGCTGCAATAAAAATCCATAAATGTGTATCAGCCAATCGACAGTGCACTTCTGGCAAACCAGGCAACACCTGTACTGGTATTAAATGAGACAGGCCAACATGAGCCAGCCATAAAGGTGCGTAAAATCTCACCCATCCACATGTTGTGGCATTACTTTTCAAAAAATGAAGCACCAACGGTAACTGCACACTAAGAAGGAAAGGTAAGACAGGACAAGGCGCTTCCTGTCTTTTTGTTCCTTATTAGTGTGCCGCTACCGTTGGCGCTTCATTTTTTGAAAAGTAATGCCACAACATGTGGATGGGTGAGATTTTACGCACCTTTATGGCTGGCTCATGTTGGCCTGTCTCATTTAATACCAGTACAGGTGTTGCCTGGTTTGCCAGAAGTGCACTGTCGATTGGCTGATACACATTTATGGATTTTTATTGCAGCACATATTTCCTTTGATTTTGGTAAACACTGATAATCAGAGATAACTTGGTGATATCTGGTTCTGATTTCTGGTAGTAAATTATTGGCTTGCATACGCATGCAACTAAGTGACTTCTTCATAGTTCGTATCGTTATTGTATTGTTCATAGCGCAGTTCAAGTATTATTCATAGTTTGCTCTTGAGAAGTCTCGTCATTCTCCCAAGGTTCATGGTGTCATGTATTATTGCAGTTTCAAGACTTTGAAGATGAGAGCAAAGAATCTGTTGAAAATCACACTAAAAGCAAGAAAGATAAAAGAGCTTTCCATGAAATTGAGTGGAAGAAGATGGAAGCAAGAATTGAGGACCTCGAAAAAGAACTACAAAATATAGAAGCTGAGAAAGAGGAGCTTGCTCGGCTGTTGGAAGAGGAGCGAGAGAGGTCTAGAAGGCTGACGGATGCCCTCCTCAACAAGATTGGTAAGTTGCAAGCTCGTGTTTGTGATGAGTGTTGACGTTTGCTGGTATGGGAAATGACCGAGAACAAATTAGTGGACACACAAACACAGACTTCAAGAGTCACTTTATTGGAAACAGATGCACATACAGGCATTCAAAGCATGCTGACTTGCAAACAAAAATGCAATGCCAACACAAAATCGCGTTGAGAAAAAACAGTTCTTGACAAAGCAAGCGAAGGCATGTTCACGCATTTATAATTAGGCTTGCTGTTCGGGCTACTTCAATGACCAGCCTAGTGAGTCCATCTCTGTGTCTCGGCACATCAAAGCCTTTGTTAAACAATGGCTCACTGCCACATGTCTTGCAACAGAGCCAACCAACCACCGCATGCTTTCTTATGTTGTTGCTTTGGTTTCTCAGTTTGTCTTTTAGGCAGTGTTCCATATGGCCTACCTAGAACTTTCCGCATGAAAGTGCAGTATGATGCACAACACGATCTCTAGTTTACAAAGTGCATTTTATTATGCCTGCTGCAGCCAGCCAATAAAGCCTTAAAGTTAGTGCTTGTCTGTGCAATTGCTAGTCCTCAATTTCAGTGCGCTTATACAATTTTAACTCATGTTCGTGTAGCATGACTTTTTGAAGTGAGCTCCTTAAGCTCATTATTTTTTAACACAGAAGCTGAGAATGCCTAACAAGTGCCACGCAACAGCGATAACATGTTTCAGTATTCAATGAAAGCAGTAAAAGCTGGGGATCAAAAGAAGTGTGAATAGACACAAACCAAGTAAGAAACATACGTGCAGCTACATAGGCATGCACTGTAGAGTGTCATATAGGTAATCAATAAATGGGTGCGTATCTATGAGCCAAGTATAATACAGAAGCATCTATGTTTTGTCTTCAAGGTGCACTGACACAATTATTAAAAATTATTCTTAAAGCTGCAACTCTATAATAAGGCCTCAGTTTCTCAAACATGCAATAAATCATGAATTATACCACCTTTTAATGCAATTAATTTAGATTGGTACCATATAGAGTACAGCTTATTTGCATACCATTCGTTTGCAAGGGCTCCTCTACACAGAGAAAGGAAATAAACTAGGAGGAAATGTCACATTGCATAGCTGGCCTTTGTAAACCAATTATTCTTGGATCCATACCCTTCACTTTCTTTCTCTTGGCCTACCGCATGACCCTGCGCTCAGCAGACTTGGCATTGTAAGCTTGGCTTATGGTAGGTTTTAATCAACATAAAGGCGCCTACAAAAGTGGTATACTGCAGCGGCGTTGCTCGGTATTTTGGCGAGCTGAAGCACGAAACATTGAAACGAGTCAAGCGACATGCCTGCAGATAATAAAGGGCACCGATTGGCTGTCTTGATCCCAGGTGCTGCCTGTAGATGGCGTTGCGATGCAGTTTGCCGTTGCTGCGGCTCCCGTTGTGTGGAGTTTACCACTTTTGTCGGTGCCTGTACATGTGTTTGGGGGCTTTGGTAACTGCCGTGTGATTACTTCTTTGCAACATGCTTATGCAACTTGGGTAGCTTATGCTGGCTTGTACATTTAATAGCCATTGTGCAACAGTGCAGCTACTATCACACTCATTTTATTTTCAGAAGAGTGCAGTTAGTGCGGCAGTGAAAGACAGTAAAAACTGTCTTGACAAGATCACTTGTTGAGTCAACTTTTTTTGGCTGCAATTTTATCCTATGGTGTTCTCTTCCAATTCTTTCATTCCTCCTAGCTTCACTACATGTGCAAATTGTGGTTATGTGCACGTGTTATCACTGATGAGTTGTTTGGTGCAGTGGTAAAAGCACAATGTTATAGAGTTGTGAAAGCTTTTCAAGGCGAGAAAGCTTTAGACGACGAGGAATAAGTTACTGAAGGGGAGGAGGGCAAAGGGCACTGCACATTCTAAGAGACAGTAGAGGGCCAAGCTTTTATTATTACATGTTGAATGTGAACAAGTGGAAAGAATAGGCCACGTGGTGTGCTTCCAGCTTGCGGCAACACGGTTATTTTGTGGCTTGTGAACACTGTATCATCAGGCTCATTTGTATGTCAGCAGCTTGTGATACCATGTGAGCATTGCCTATGACATGCGTGGCATGTAGAGAAACCCTTGTAAAAAAACCTTAGGCCAACTGATCGTAGCATTGGAAGAGGATATAATTAGCAATTCTTTGTGCATTTAGGGAATTCTTTTGCCATACTATGTTTCTCAGTTCAGCAGTTATCTAATGAAGCATGGAAAACAGGATGCAAAAGTATTGTACCAGTACTCTTTTAAGTTGTGGTAGGCTCATAGTGTGCATCTGATTTTCCAAACTGAGTTCATGGCAGATCATTTATACCTGACATGCTGTCAGTTCCTGGCCAAATATTACCTCACTTCTTGCAATATTGTGGTATATGTGCATGTAGCAGCTAAATCAACATTGCAGGTTATGTAAGGCTTATCAAAAATATACTGTGTACACTGAATGCATGACTGCGGGGCTCATTATCTGTGTTCGGAGCATACAGCTTTGGAAGGTGGGAGCTTCTGTTCTTCATTATTGTAAGCACCATGAGTGGCACAGGAGCCACGTATGCATCTTAGCCACAGCTATGTCCACAGGCACGAGCACATATAAGGATTTTGCTGCACCATGTTGTGCATTATTTGCAGCCATTGGCAAAAGAATGTCTGGCTTTTCCTTGTTTTTAATGCTATTTTCTTAGCTGGTGTTTTATAACAGTAATTGCTTTTCATGCAGAAATTGCTCCCACTGCCAAGACAGCCACAATCGCAAAAGAGGTTGTTCATGAAATCTTGGTGCCAGATGTATCCCCAGGTTTGCTCATCAGCTCTCTCTCACTTGGTTTTCCTGTTCCAGACGTGGCATTCTTTAAAGGGCCCCTCACCAGGTTTAGGCATTTTGAACAGACATGTGTGACGCATAGATCACTCTGTGGAAACTGTGTCTGCAAAATATTGAAAGCTACACGGTGTAACAGCATAAACGTCACAGAAAAGCTTGCATGCCCTTTTTTTCACGTGAGCTCTGCTTCCAGCCACAGAGTCAAGGTTACATGCACAAATGCCTCTATGTAAGATGCACTGCCTGCAACGTCACCAATTATGGCTTATGACCTTGGTATTTTGCCTAGCACAATGCTGCCACTGGTAGTATGCCACACAGCGAAAAGTGGAAGGGGAAAAAAACGGAGGCAGTGCTTGTGACGTAAATGGGACAAGGTCCCTTGGCTCCAGTGAGGGAGTTGGCTGGTAACAAAAGTCACCTGTGGGCATCAGACATAGCAGAAGGAGAGAGTGCTTACGTTGGCAGTGAGCCCTTCCCTAGGTGATGCCCTGCTACTTGCAGTGCACAAAGAAAATTATCGATTGGACTTGGTGAGGGGCCCTTTAAGCTGTAATTGTTAAGAATATGTTAAAAAATTTGCTTTTTATTTAACCTAAATAACTTCATAAAATTTACTTTTTTGCATGATAACTTCAGGAAACTTTTGACCTCTTAGTTGATTGCAAGTGATTTACATCTGTGTGGCTTCATGTGACAGATATTCAGCGAGACATACTATTTAACTTCGACGCATGGGAACATGTTAGTCTAACATACGCACAAGATGGAACAAAATGTTGCATGTTGTTGGCAGTGTATTTATCTTATTCATGCAACACACAGGTCCTAGAATTAATTGCTGTATTGTCTTCATTGTTGATATGTACAGGTGCACCTAGCTATTACATTGCCTTGGAAAAGGTATGAGGGGTTTGTCTTGACCACTTTGGAACAGCTTCCTTGTAGACATTTTTTAAAGCATAAAATGCTGTTAGCTCCCGTTGTCCGCGACCTTCAAGAGACCTTGAGCCAAAATCGAGCTGTTATCCGGGCACTCAAGATGAGAAGGAGACGAGAATGGGGCAAGAATGAAACGAGAACATATAGTGCGCGATCGAAGATCTTTGTTCAATACGCATTCTGTTTGGTCGCTGCAACGTCACAAAGTGGCAGTACGCAGAATTTGCGAGAACGGGGCGGAGAGAGAAGCCAATCTGCAAGTGGTGAACTCCCCGGAAGTCTACTTCACTCGTTTGTCATCTGCTTGCAGAATACTACAGTTTGTAACTATTAGTTTCTCTGCGTTGTCCCTAGGTGGTGTCACGCACAGCGAGGAAAAAACAAAAGGAAAATAAACTGCTGGAACAGTGGCGCGCTTTTCAAGAGCCAACAACATTGCAATGGCTCACTGGCATTCAATGATGGGGTCGAGTTAAATGCACAACCAACGCACTGTTTCGAGAAACAAAACAATGATAGAATTCGCTTCAGTCGAAACTCAGTTTCGCCCCAGTCTAAACTCACGGTCTCTGGTCCCCAACCCTTTGTACAGGACCACATTACATATGCTAATTACTGCCCTTTAAAAATATTGCTTCTGATTTCTTCCTAATGTTTGTTCACAATACCACTCTATCAAGCTGTAACTTCTTGTACACTGAAGTTTAATTTATCATTTCGAATAGCGATGTTCAAAAAGGCAGATACAGTGCACCATACACCTGAATGTCATCTTTTGCGCTGAAACAGGGTTGCTTGTGCTCTTTTCATGGCTAGTGTTCTATGATTTCCGTGGCACAAGTTTTGTGCCGCCTCCTGCAAGAGCTGGCAACGTGCTGAGTGACCAGGCCGACAGTGACCGGCACGCCTCAGATGGCTGTGAGTAATCGTCGTAATTACTCCAACCCATCTGATTTGCCGGTAGCTGGTTCATGCTTACATCTACTCTCGGTTATGGGAGAGCCAGCATCTTTTTACTGGACTTACTAAGTACAATCAGTCAGATAACAACATCGGGTGAATGCTTGCCATTTTAATGATCCATGCTTTTTGCTGCAGTGCAAAGAAAAATCTAGTGTAGGTGCACGCACACTTAATTGGTGCCATCACAACATTTGTCTGCTGGGCTGTTCTCTGAAGTGGATGCTACCCCTGTAGTTATAGTCATTCGTCTCCTTGCTTTTTCTACATTGTCCATTACAAAACACTGGACCAACTTGCAAAGTTTTAGCCTACTGCCACAAATGTTTGGTGACAGCTGCATGCCAGTAAGTGAATTTGCAGCATTTCATATACTTGCACAAAATGTTTAACCTTTCCATGCCTATGCGAAAGCTCCACGTGAGTTTGGAACAAAGCAGTTATCATCGCGCAGCACTCGCTTGTTGTCAATTGTTTGGCTGATTGTACAGAAATGTGTGCATTGCTGCAAATAACTAATGTAATGATGACTTCCAAGGGTGTTAGAGTGATTTGTGAATATTTACTTAATTAAGTCAATTACAGATGATAGTTCCTCTGGCAGCATCCTTTGTAATGCTTCAAGCACCCCTAGTAGAAGTCTTTAAGACTTTTTTTGCAGGATTTGCTTTGTTTTGTTCTTTTTCGTCCAGATAAAAATCATGCAGGAGGTACAGTAGAATGTTTCTCATACTGCTATATTTTTGTTTTAGGTGGTCCACCGCAGTCATACGAAGTGTTGGCGGAGGGTTCAGTGGAAGGCAAGTGAACCCTTGTAATACTCATTACGAGTGTGTCTTTACACACTTCTTATGGTATTTGTGAAGTTTCATTCCATGGCATATGTGTATACATTTTGTTTATGAAATGTTAAATGGTCTGCACTATATTTTTGTTTGTCAGCTGTGAACTGGGGTTATACAACTAGCCCTTTTGCACCTCTGACTAGGAAAGAAGGCCATTTTAAATCAAAACACTATCTTTTGGAGACTGCTGACAAATTTCACACTATGTTGAACCAGCACAACACTGTCCATAATCAGTATTCCTTGCTTTCAGTTCTTGTTCTCCAGAAAGTATGCCATACTTCTCTCTTCATTTCATCTTACACCAAACGTACAGAACCCTAATTATAATCATTGTAAAATGTACAGGGTCGTCCACTCTTGGTATGAACACGGCGCAGCGTGGCTGTGCTGCGCAAAGCGTCAGCGTGCACCACTTGGCCGCGCATCAAAACTAAGTGGAGCATGTGCACAGGGGCTTGGAGGTGGGGCATTGCGTCGTCTGCTGAAGCGAGGGAGCTTACCATGCTTTAGCATACTACACAGGACATGAAGCCCTACCTCCAAGCCCCTGTGCACCTGCGTCGCTTTGCTTCGATGGGCGGCTAAGCCGTTCGTGCTGGCGCTCCGTGGCGCACGGCCATGCTACGCTGTGTGCGTGCTAAGAATGGATGACCCTGTGCATTGCTCAAATCGTCATTGAAATATATTTAAAGCACATAAAATGCTGCGACCATAACTTGCCCATGTTTGTTCCATTTGGCAGTTTCTAGCATGTGTCAATCAGTTATTCAGCTGGACAAGAACCTTCTCTGGCCTAACAATGACGTGACGCTTGCAGTTCCCTCGAAAAGAATTTGCATGATAGTGGAAATTCTTTCTGCAGAGTCATGCTCTATAAACTTGCAGGCTTCCCCAGAACTGATTTACCACATTCATTTACCTAGTGTATTGGGAACAGGAATATCAAAAAGTACTACAAGTTGAAGTCTGTTGCCATATTAAAGTAATTCCTACATATATAATTTATTTTGTGGGTATGTTGCTTAGGCAATGTTCTTTTTATTATCTTTCTGTAAACTGATCTGCTGAAGTACTCCTAAGTTGCATTGGGAAGTTGCACTGCCTTTCAAATTTAATAAGATTGGACATTTTACAGTACTGCAATAGAAATGTGCTATTAACAGTAAATATAATGCTGCACTGCATGCATTGCTGTGAACACATTTCTTCTCATTTTGCTTTACAGTCCACTGGCATAATTGACAATTTGCAATAAGCAAAGACATACATCTTTCAGAATATTTAAATATTCGATATAATGACCACATTTGTGTGCATCCTGCAGTTTGTTATAAGTGTGTCTAAAGTATGTGCATACTTCAAGTGCAAATAAATAGGGACAGAAGAAAGGAAAACCACATAGGACAAGTGCTCATCCCGTCTGTTCTTCCTTTCTTCCCCGCGCCCTGTTTTTTTGCGCTTGAAGTCAAATATGCATTCTCACAAACTTGCCTAAATTTCCGCTTTGATTGGCTAATTTGTGTACTGATTGGTTAGATATGTGTGCTGTGCAATAACCAGCACCCAAGAAAGACTAATTTCTTATACTTATGTCTGAAGTTGCCAACCACACATTGCACGCAAGCTTGAGTCTGCGTGCCTTCGCATACTCAAGCTGCGTGCAGCTTGAGTATGCGTAGATAATGCGGAATAGCTCGTATGTGTTGAAGGCTGGTGCGAGCGCGGAGATCTGTTGCAGGGGAATTATAGTGCTCGGACTGCCTTAAATTGCCATATTAGCCAAGCACCTTGCTAAAATCAATTCTCAGGGAGGCTGATTACCGTATTATGTGGAATATAGGTTAGGGCGAAATATTGGTCGACCCCCTTGCATTGAAGCGAAGAAGTCAACATAAAAACTATAAGGCACAAGACTTCGTTTATTTACTGGCGCCGTCAGACCAGTCATCTGCTTATTCATTCGAGCTGTCTGAACTCTCGTCTGAAGACTGCTTCTCACTGGCTGCGACCCACAACATGTCTTCCTTGGTGCCATCCAAGGAGTTGCTAATGCAACACCTCTTCAATGCCCGCACCACCGTATCGTCGGGCAGCGAGCGCCAAGCCTGCAACACTCATGTGGCCACAGTGGCGAGAGCCGGCTGGTTGGGGTCGTCGCGTTGGCGCCGGCCATCTACTGATTATACTGTTCACGAACACGGTCTTTAAAGGGCATGTTAAGCACGACGTCCATTGGCTGAAGTGCTGATGTCATACCTCCCGGAAGGACGGCGAACTCTGTCCTCCCGTCGCGGAGTGCCTGCTTCACACCTGTGATCAAGTGCTTTCGAAAGGCAACCAAGACGAGCATGCTCGGACACCACAGGAGTGCACCGGGTCGCCGATTCCAGAGGGTCTTGATCCAATTGATCATGAGGGCCTCGTCCATATAGCCCTTTTCGCTCACACAAATGACAACATCCCGTGGGAAAACCTCTTTCGGGAGCGTCTTCCTCTTGAAGATTATGTATGGGGGCAGCTTTCTGCCGTCTGCATCACACACGAGCATCACCGTGAAGCGCGAATGCTCATTCCTCGTTGAAAGAAGCTTGACTTCCTTCGCGCCGTGTTTGCACATTGTGGTGGACGACGGCATGTCGAACCGCACTGGCGTTTCATCAGCGTTGCCGATCTGTCCCTATGCTGCTGCCAGAGACAGATAACATACTGCTGGAATTCCACCAGCTTGTCCTCATATGCCTCCGCATCTTCTGGCAGATGGATGTGCACCGTCGAAGTGCGAATTCCTTGCGTCGCGTGAAGCGACGAACCCAATAAATGGAGCCTTTGAATTGTTCCTTGGACAGTCCGGATTCTCGAGTGAACTCGATAGCTTTGATGCGGATGAGTTCTGCTGTCACTGTCAAGGATCTGGCACGATGCTCACGGATGAAATCTGCCCCCTTGCCTTCAAGCTCCAGGTGCACCGCGTGACACCCGCGATAGGACATCTTCCACACATTGCAGGCAGACGGTGCGTAAAATCTCACCCATCCACATGTTGTGGCATTACTTTTCAAAAAATGAAGCGCCAACGGTAGCGGCACACTAATAAGGAACAAAAAGACAGGAAGCGCCTTGTCCTGTCTTACCTTTCCTTCTTAGTGTGCAGTTACCGTTGGTGCTTCATTTTTTTACAGCTATGCACCAACTAGCCTCACAACTTGTTTTACTGCAATTACTTTTCAATGCAGTGTGTCACTTCTGAGGTCACAAAGGAAGCCACACACTAAAAATACCAGTATATACCAGTCAGGTAAAATTATGGTAATAATGACATCTTGCAATGGCAGGTTGTCTTGATTATGATAATGCAAGTTTTCCATGCATGACCACCTATAAAGCACCAAGTAGGATTTTGTACTAGCCAAGGAAATCAAGGCAACAGTTTATCTTATGACGTACTTTGGCACCATTTGTGCATTGCAAGTGATGCATATTTTTATTCTTATTTTCCCACAAAGGTGTTGCCATTACCTCTGCACACCACATACAATTCTTTATTTGCACATGCTAATGCAAGTGGCATTTAGTGAATATTTCTAGTTTTAACAATCCCTTGTATGGTTTAGTGATGAGCAGGTGAAAGTAACATTAAATATTGCATACTACTCTTTTTTTATGTGTGCAGTCTCGTGTATGCTAGTCGTGTCCAGTTGAAAATAATGCCATGTTGTGCTGCCAGAAGGCCAAATTACAGAGACCTGTATATTGAATGAAAATGTGCAGAAAGAAAAGACTATTAATAACAAAGTAAAAGGCACAATCACAGCCCGTTCATTACATCACAGACATGATAATGAAGCAGCAAGGTAAACTGCTACTTTAAGCTTTAACCAAAATATTGTTTCAGCATCGCCATCAGGTTTGAATGTTGACAGCAATAATGGGTAGCTGGGCTCAAATAAATATTGCTTACCAGTTCCGAGTTCTCCGACTGCTTGAATGCCTTAAGTATGTTGCCAAGTTCCTTCCTGGCAGCTTCTCGCTTCCTTTTCCTCTCTTCTCTCTTGGAGAGCCCTTATCAGCCTTAACCATAAAAAAGGCATGCAAGATAAAACTCAACACATCTCCTCAAGAACATTTATGCAGGCATCGGGATCTATTTCTTATCTTCATATCTGCAGAGACTCTCCCAGCAGCCAACACTGACCACTGCAACAAAAGTGTGTGTGGTTGAATGAGAGGAAACAGGGGAACTGACTTTTTTTTAGCAGCCCCATAGAGATGGTAAAGCTGAAGAAATCACGAGGGAAATTAACTGCGCTTTTAGGTGGATAAATAAATAAGAAAATGGCACATGTAGTGCAATAAGGTTTTCAGTGTGGCACTAATCATAGCTGGCCAGCTTTTATTTCCTCTTCCCCTTTTGTTATGTTTGGGTTTGACTTAAACATTGCCCTGACCAGGCTAGATGTCACTTAACTTTTGATTTCATCCAGGCCTCTTTCTATGCATTGCAAAAGCACTTGCCATCATTAAGGTAGCAGCTGCACATTTTGAAACAGTTCTACTGCTACACTCTACAAGGTCAATAAAGCACCACATCATGGCCTCCAAAGCCATGTTTTTGCAATTACGTATCATACAATTATGCAGTAAAGCAGTGATTTGGGCTTGTTGGTAAGACATCGTGAGGCATATAGCGCGTTAAAAAGCGCCTGTGTGTATCACGTCTCACTTTTGTCCTTGTCTTTTTAACGCGCTATATGCCTCACAATTATGCAGCATTTTTACAAATGTATAAAATCTGGGGCCTTATATTCAGGGCGTTATCACCAACAGCATTGCAACACTTAGGAAAACTAAATAAGAACAAATTAATAGCACAAGTAGACAACTGCACAAGCCACTGAATGCAGAAAAGGAAGCTAGAACCCCCTATGAACATACTATCATCAAATGAAACGCAAACAGTGAAGCGCGTAACCAAAGCATAATTGAAGGTATATTGTGTACCATCCAGTCAGCACCAGTGACACGCATACACATCCAGTTTGACCGCACTGCACAATGATGCTCCACCTATGATGCAATATTTATGTTTCTGTTTTGGTTCTCTTTCATTTGAAAGCAAGAAAAGATGACGCTGCTGTTCACATTTCAATTGACACCGATAGGACATACAGTTACGTTGCACTGTGATAATGCTCGCCCTATACTGCAATATTCCAGCTTCCATTGCTTTTTATTTTTGTTTTCTTGCATTCAAGTAAAAGAGAACCAGAACACAAACGAAAATATTGCAGCACAGAGAGAGCATCCTTGTGCAGTGCTGTCAACAGGATCTGCACTCCTGTCAATGGTGATGACTGGATGGTGCGCACTACGCCTTCCATTATGGTTTGGCCATGCGCTCCAATCTTCACGTCTTATTTGACGCCAAGAGTACATCACAATAAATACTCAAGTTTCACTAAGAAGGCTAAAGCGATGGCTTGATGCAAATGGTATGCTTAAAGTAAGCAGTAATGGTCTGCCAAGCTGCACTTCTGCTCTCAATTTTGCAGCTAATTGTGGGTGCTAATAGTAATAATTATTATTATAACAGTAATAATAATAATAATCATGAACAATAATATGCGCAGGTGCACACCTCACTAGCAAATTATTTGTGGTCCAAAGCAGTGCTTTTGAACGTTTTCAGTGTATAATTATACTAGCGGGCCACAGCACGATACACCAATCTTTCATCCCTTGAAAAGTTCTCCTGAACAACACAAAGTACCACAAGATCGTGCTGCAGTGCAGTATTTATTTTACTGCTGAACTGAACTTTGATAACTCAGCAATAAACTACAGCAGCTGCACCTGTTTTGCTATGTAAGCTTTAACTGAGGAGCAAAGTAACGCTCGTAAGAAACCCAGTAGGTTGATGATATAGAAAACTAAGGGCCTATTTCATTCCCATATGGTCCCCAAAGTATGTGTGAAAAAAAACAAGACTACAACTGTGCCAATCATGCAAAGAGAGTGGGTGCACAGCATATCTTCAGTGAAACACTGAAGCTCAGGTGGTCACTTGGTCACTGTCAACCTCACAAGAGCAGATACGGTGACCCATCAACCCCATTATGCAACATGTGCGACCTGACAGACCAAGACCAGGCAGCCAGCCAACCAGGAAGAAAGACTAGTGGGATGTAGTTACCAGGAATTCCGCACAAATGACATAGAAGCCCTTAAGGTATATGCAGCGTGAATAAGATAGGAGGAGTACAATGTGTGCACATTCTTCGGTGCCTCAACCTGATAATTGCAATATTCATGTGTAACCAAACTTTGAAGAGAAAGAAACAAAGACCTTTCTGCCACACAATGCATGTGCATGTGTGGTAGAGAGGTCTCATGCACATTCCCAAGGAGCCAGGTAGCAGCCAAAATCATAGCCTTGTTACTAAACTGTTTGTGCAAAGACTGGCCAGCAAGCATGACCTGAGCAATCACTATCTGCAACTATGCACTGTGACTGTACCACACTGCAGTGCAGGGGTATTTCTTTTACCACAGCATTCACATCTGCGAAGAGGCAAACCATGCAATAGTGAGGATGGTACAATGAACCACACATGAATCAAATATAGCTAAAAACCGAAAAAGCTTAATGTGCAAGATGCACTCAAGTCATATATATATATATTCCATTAGGTGTTGTTTTACCACTGGCATAACCAACCAAAACTAATGTACGCGTTCACACAGCACATTGTAAAATATAATTGAAAAAAAATCTTACCAAGTTGCCTTTGTGCAGCTTTCCCAATATCACTCTGGGAAATGAGTGTCGCGAGTTCTTCAATTTGCACAGAAGGTCCTCAAGGGTGTCTGACAATGATTAAAACAGAACTCAAATGAAAGAAGGCAAACTATAAGAACAGCATGGTGGGCCACGTCTTTAGACCCCTACTCTAGGTGCAAATGGCCTGCGGCGGCGACGCGTCGGCTTACCCGCGAGTGCAGTGACGTTGGCCGGGTAAAAGTTCTCGCCTCTTCCATCTTCGTCCGCCCAATACGCCATGACAACGTCGTCCTTTTTGAAATCAGTTGTGCTTTGTGGCTCGAAATCTCTTATAAGAGCCACAGGCAGCGCTGCCCGCTCCTTATCTTCTGTGTACTGTACACATGCAAACATTGTCTCCGATCGTCGTGCAGGCGGAGTTTCGAGACACACGAGGAATGCTCGTTCACGACCGACAAACTATCAGCACCAACAATGGTTCCCGCGGATATAATTATAGTTTACTATAAATGTAATATAGACATAATAAAACAGCTACTTGTAAAATCACAGATCACCTATGCAAAATGTCTCACTACAGCGTCTATTACAAAGCCCTACCATACATACAGACCTAGTCTAAAGGACACGGCCGCCCATGGTGGTAGATAAGTTTAGATGGCGCCAGTAACGAGTTTTTTTTTTCCCCGATGTTAATGATTTTGCTCTTTACGATGGTAAGGTGGGTGTTGCAGATGTTTATTTCTCGTATAAAGTGACAAGCGTAGCCACCGAAATTTAAGTTTTTTTTTTCATCAGTTTTATTCTCGTGCTTCGTCCACGACCGATGAGTACACCACACGGGGACGAAAGTGCGTCTGTATGCTGCGCTACAAATAAACGGCTTGTTTATATCATTATATATACTCGTTTACAAAAGGCTTAAGCAGGTGTCATTAATTTACATCTACGAAAATGTTTTTCAGTGCCCGGCCTAATCGTTAAAGCGACTGCACAACTAATTTTCATGGTAACCACTTTTTTAGTGCAATGGAAAGCTTACCGGCTCTAATCATGAAGTAGTAGCGTAGAATAAAGGTAGTAATGATGTGGAAAACGCCGTGGAAAAATTTGTTATCATAATTTTTCGATTTCGCTCTAATTTTTCGATGAGGACAAGCATCTGTCGTCCCTGTTACCACATTTTTGCAGTTTTTTTATCCATGCAGGTAACAAGATCATACCAACCTAATTTTTAACACGAAAAGAAAAAAGACAACAGTACTACTTTCTTTTTTCTTTTTACATTAAGGACATACTGTTATGAGCTTGTTAGAGGTGATGGTTTCTTGTTATGGTAGAAGCAAGTATTCTGTAGCCAACCGTCCTGAATTCAGCGAGACAGTCTCTATTTCTGAGTAAATGTCCCAAGTTGTGACTTGATCCAGTTTCGATAACCAAATGTCCCAACTTTGATTTTTTCTGCTTAATAATAGAATGGCGCTTCCCTTCCATTCCAACTTTGTCCACTCATCGACAGTTGGCAACCCTATATGAACAAGTTTGCAACAAATAAATATGGACAGCTGCCAAGAGTCTTTGTGATAATGTTTGTGTTCACACACCTGCATTACATAAGCAGCTTACATAAGCCTTACGATGCTGCGGCTTCATGTAGCCGCTAAAGGCAAATTGCATTATGTTGTTGCTGAAAACAGTTGCACTCTGGTGCATCTTGAAGTACTGTGACTGTATTGGTGGCAAGCACACCAGCATGCTTTGCAAAGACTCGCAATCAGGTGTCACTTGGTTGAGGCTGCCGCCATAGCTGGCGCAGTCGCCAATGTTACGATTGTAGAAAACAAGAAAACACAGGGTGGTGAAGAAAACCCACAGCAGCAGGCTCATAAAAATCAAGAAGTTGAAAAGCAATGAAGTGATTCTTTTTAACATTTTACTATAAACAAATACAATTGTATGGTTTAAAAAATAACAAATGTCATCATTCCCTACTGTTAAGTCACAGTCACTTAAATTAGTAGTAATGCCCTGCCCTCTCTAACTTCTGAACTCTACATCATAACAGTTTTTGTCATAAACTGTGTGCATGTACGTACAAGTTCCTTTAAATTTGTAGTTTGCACCAGATAACGTAGCAATGTCAGGTACATTTTCATAATTGGAAAGTGTGGTGTCTCTCTGCAACTACATTTTGGATTGTGGATGCATAGCCTGCAGGCACAGTGTGGTTTTGTGGGCAAAACTTGTTAATATTTTGGTTGTCACCATATATAGTTTATGTAGTGCAGTGCCTTTGTAAAAGTGTACAAGCAAGCTTTCCATTTCATTATTTTCAGGTGGCATGCGCTACATTGACCAACCGGCTGAGGAAAGGACACATAGTCAAGTAATCAGAGACATGCATATTGCATACATCACAGAAAACACAGTGAATGGTTTCAAGGGCCCATCAGCTTTAATGAGCCTTAAAGGTAAGCATGCAGCGGCATTCTTTTATGCTTTTATGTGGTGGTGTGTTAAACAACCAGCTGTAACAGTCTTAAGAAGGAAGGGAAACCAGCTTATGAAGCCTTAAAGAGCCCATAAACGTCTAACATTTTTTTACACTTTTAAACAAATATGCTCGTCGCTTGGAGAATGCTGTGACCATAACCACCAGTGAATGCTGCAGCCCTATGTGCTGCAGGAAACGCCACTAATTCAAAAAACAATCCTGTACTGCTCTCCTGCCCTATCCGCTGCTGCCTTTGTGCATCACCACCACGCATCAACAGGGTGCTCCAGGTGGTGTCGGCAGGGCTAAAAACTCTTGATTGGTCAGTAGTCGAGGAACGACAGTGCCAACTTGGCAAGAGCTGACTGTGTATTCTGAGAATGGAGGGATGCTTGCCCACTGTGCTCAACCGAACCTTTTATGAAGCTTCTATTCAGTAAGTTTCACGCTGATGATGATTAGGGGTGGACAATGGAGGACCCTTTTTTTCTGGCCTGCAGATTCGAGATGTAGCTTTCACTAGACTGCGTAGTGTTGGTGAGTATGTGACAAGGGGCAGATAGTGCAAATGGGGAGAGTAGCAAAAGAGAGCAAGAAACAGTAGTAGTTGCATTTTCATTGTTCAAACGCCTGTAGCTTTGCTATTACTGCGCCACTTTAAAAGTATTCTTGCCGCCACGTGTTCATATTCCAGCAACAGTGGAGATCAATTGCAACAAATGATTGAGGACCTTAACTGAGCAAGTGCAAGAGTGTGGTTAAAGTTTTGTATGCAGAAGAAAAATGCAGTGTTTAATAGCCTGGCAAGAAAACAAGAATTCATGATCGCTCGTCAGCCTCTAGAGTTTGTACGGGAGTATGTTTACCTAGGTCAATTACTCACAGGAGACTCTTACCATGAGAACGAAGCTTACAAAAGAATAAAAATGGGTCAGAGTGCTTACGACAGGCATTACCAAATCCTGACTAGGAGCTTAACACTGTTGTTGAAAAGAAAAGGGTACAATCATAGCATTCTACCGGTGCTAACATATGGGGCAGAAACTTGTAGGTCAACCAAGAAGCTCGAGAACAAGTTACCGTCTGCACAAAGAGCAATGGAACAATAAATGTTGGGCGAAATGTTAAGAGACAGGGAGAGAGCGGTGTGAATCAGAGAGCAAAGGGGGTTTCCAATATCATAGCTAACATTAAGAGAAAAAGATGGAGTTGGGCAGACCAAGTAATGCGTAGTGTAGATCACCAGTGAACACTAGAGTTACAGAATGGGTGCTATGGGAAGGGAAGCGCTGTCAACGATGGCAGAAAATGAGGTGATATGATGAAATTAAAAAATTTGCAGGTGCAAGTTTGAATCAGCTAGTGCGAGACAGGGGTAATAGGAGATCCTTCGTCTTGCAGTGGACAAAAAAATAGGCTGATGATGTTCATAATGGACTAGTGCTCATCAGCCACTATGTAACTCAATTTTCGAGCTCATGGTTGTTTAGGAGCTCTTTAAGCAGGTAGCTCTTCCCTGCTCCATATTTATCATAGTGCAGGCAGCAGGGAGGTAGTACTCTGTATACAGCCTAACACCTGATATCAGGCTGAGACCTATGGTGCAGGGCACTTGCCTGGTTTCTTTCTGGTAGGAGCATTATCGTCGGGTGACTTCAATCAGTAAGTGTGTGTGTTTTGAATGTAATTTTTCAGGTTTCAACCTTGTCAAGGGAGTCAGCGTCGAATACATGCACTGTGTTCTGCTAGGAGTCACAAGGCAGATAAGCGAGGCCTTGTTCAGTACAACTAACTGTTCTGAACGGTATTACGTCGGTATGTATATTTCAAACTTTGTTTCATGCTTCTTATACTTGCAATATTCAAGCAAGGCTTCAACTGTAGCAAACACTTACAGAAGGTGCTTCTGTGAGGCAAGGAGTTTGATAGAGGACATGTTGAATGATTAAACAAACCAAAGCAGAATGCAGCAGGTTTAATCAACCAACTATATAAATCAGATGTATGAATGGTGAACAGAGAAGCAACGTTATCAAGACAGGCAGAAAACAAATGAGTATGATGATAGAAAAGTGAATAAAAGATTGTAATTTGCGAAAAGAGTGCCATTTGTAAACAAATGTGTTCTGTGGCATTCTTAAGTGATAATGTAGCATAGAATGATTAATGACGATGAGCAGTTACTTCTGCAGTAATATAGCTTGTGCTTTTACATATTATGGTTTTTAATACTGAATTACGTAACTGCAGCATACAAATTGTTCTTATCCAGTAGGGAAGTTTCTAGGGACTGTTAATGGGGGGGGGGGGGGGGAGGGAGGGTCATGTTCTAGTGTACACAGATTATGAAGATTGTAGATGTGCTGATTTCAGTGACTTTGCTATGTATACTTTTCATCTATCTCTGTTCATCTTGCTTGAATGGCTTGATGATGCCACTTAAGTGTGTATATTAATTGCTTCTTGCGTAGCAGCATCTGCAACAACTGCAATGTAGCAGTGCATATATGCAACACTAGCATATTGTAATGCTTAGTTATCACTTTTGCAAGCAAAAAAAAAACAAAGAAAAAAAAAACATGGAAGGCTATAACACAGACATTTGCTCAAATCATCAGCATGCACATGGCTAAGAACTAGGACCAAGCATCAGCTGTTATTTGCACATTTCTGCAAGTGTGTGCTTTGGAGGGAAGGTCAAGACCTGTTGAAGGATATGGACAGAGGGGAGGGAGTGATAAATAAAGCAACAGACGCTGAAAGTAGTTACCGGTGGCTGATGGACTATCCTGTGTTAGTTGTAAGGAACAATTACGAGACTAGGTTTTGTAGAAACTAATTGGGTACAGCAGCGTCTTGTGCAGCAAGAAAGGTATAACCGTTACATGTTCCTGCTGCACTGTGGCTTGCCTGTGCCTCAAACACTAAGGTGGATCAGTTGCGAACTATTTGTGCAGGAGATACAGGCTGGGAGCTGTCCCCCATAAAGGCACACAAGCGCCATAGCTGATCTTTACGAGAGACTCCCGACATGTCAGCAATTACAAAAAGTGTTAATTGTGTGCCATAAGCAAGAGATAATTCAACACACATGTTAAAATGGACTAGAAGTAGAGAACGCTTGCAAAGCTATGTTATACAGTGCCTAGTAGGTTACAAGACAGAAATGCCCTAATAACACAGTGGCTATGACACTCAGCTGCTCAACAGGCAGTCATAGGTTCAATCGTAGCCATGGTAACCATGTTTCAATGGTGCTGTGCTTTGGAAAAGCCAAAGTACATGCTACAGAACCTCAGGTAGTCTAAATTCTGAGCTCTCCACAACACTAACCCTCGCAGCACGTGTGCAGCTTTATGATGTTAACCACACAATTTTACGCTGAATGTAAGCACAAGTGTGGAATAGGTTTAGAGGATGAAGGCTGTAGCTTTCGTGGAGAGTAATCTTTAAAGGTATAGACTGATGGGTTAGTTGGTATTGCATCGTGTCCAGTCTAGTGGAAAGGGGGCACACACTGTACCATATTCCAGTCTTTTCTCTCGCCATGTGTTTGCACTACAGCGTACATGTTGAATCTATAATTGCTTGTACCTCTCTTGGTGCTGTGTGTTGTTACAAAATTTGTGAGGTTGCTTTAAAAGGTGTGACCACCGTATAAATCACTTGGTTATGACAAAAATAATTTCAGCGACCCTTTTAACTATTGCTGTATTATGGCACATATTAGAAGAATAGTATTAGGTGAGTAGCATGTGTGAGGTGACTGGAAAAGCCCACGGAGAGTAGCACGAGGTTGTTTATTAATTTTTGGCATCATCACAGTACACTGTATGCAATCTGCATGCTTATTTAAAATATGTAAAAAAAATGTGATGAGGTGGCTGTGAGGAGGAAGCATTGCTATGCTCTTAGTGCTTCATGCCACGTTAAGTGCGTACAGATTACATTAAATGTATTGATAAGGAAGTGCTGCCTGATACGCTGCAAAGTTTCGTATAGTTGACGCACCAAATACAACAATGAAGAGCTCTGCTCACCAGTGCACACACCTTCACAAATCAGACCAAAACCAATGTAATTGAGTCTAGATATGACTGGAAGTACTTCTTTTTTGCCATTTCAGTAACTTGCATGCTTTAAGCATATGTTACTCTGACTGACGTGCCATGGATTTCATTCTTCGGGTTTAATTTTACTGTATTGGAGAGACATCTTGGTCACTTAAAATGCTCTGTATAATTAATCATTGTGCCGTTTTTATGTCTGCAGGCAGCCCATCATCTGTGAGAGAAGTTAATAACCGCTTGTTAAGCATTCAACCTCCTCACTGCATCACACGTCTACCCCGTCGCATCGATGACAGGGCTCATTGGAAGGCTTCAGAATGGAAGCACTGGCTTCTTTTCTACGCCCTGCCATGCCTTGATGGCCTGATCCCCCATGAGTACTGGCGTCACCTCGTAAAGCTGTCAGAGGCTGTACATATTCTGCTTAGAGAAGAGATATCTACTCAGCAGATAGACCATGCAGGTAAAGTACTGCACAAATGTAGGTTAAGTATCCACGTCATAGCTCACTATAATTGCTTGTAATCTTTGTTCAGAAATTATGTGTTGGGAGTGGCGCAGTAAGTATTGGTTGTTTGTTGATTTATCAGTCATATTCAATAACTAATAACTAGAAATTGCGGAAGTACTCAGGTTAAACAGAAAACAAGGCTCACCTCCGTAAACATCTGTTCTTTTCACTTGTACTGCAAATGCTGTTGAAATGTACTTAAAATGTGGAATTTTGGCAACAAGTACATATACGTGTGAATCTGTTACCCAAGATAACATTATAGACAAAAATCTGAAGTTCATTCTTGAAAGCAACTGGCTTCGCTCACCTTTGTTTTGGGTATTATTTATTGCAGTCTAAAATGTATGATCTACACCTCCACACTGCAATTTGTAAAATCATGTAAGCCCCCTCTCCTAAATTTTATTATTGTGGAAAGCTAGCCTACTTCAACAGTTACTGATAAAGGATTAGTGACACAGTATGAGAAACATGGACTGAAAGGGGTGTGTATAGATGCAACTATGTGCACTTCAACACCAAGCTTTGTCCATGCACAGATTAGAGCTTATGTAATCATATGTGTCTGTATGTCTTTACTTTGCAATTACTTATGCATCTTTAGTAAATTGCATTATTTGGCCCACCAAATGTGAAAGTTTCTTGGTGTAAAACGGCTTATGTGCATTCAACTTGGGTGCATTAAGATTGAGTTTTGTCTTGGCAAAATTTTCAATAAGCAGGTTATAATAATGAGTGATGAAACAAAAAATGTTAGGCATAACATTAAGAGACAGGAAGACAGTGTGTAGATTAGAGAGCAAGCAGGGGTAGCCAATATTTTAGTTTACATTAAGAGGAAAAAATGAAGCTGGACAAACCATTAATGTAGGGCAGATAACTGGTGGTCTAGTAGAGTCACAGAATGGATGCCAAGGAAATGGAAGCGCAATTGAGGACGGCGGAGTATTACGTGTGGTATGATGACATCACAAAATTCACATGCACAACTTGGTAATTGGAGATTACTTGGGGGAGGCCTCCATCCTGCAGTAAACATAAAAACAGGCCGCCGCTGCTGCTGATAAGCAGGATTTAAAATGGTTCGAAAATGAAAATAGTGCACCAAAAAGTAAAAATAAATGTTCATGCTCTACGACCTTATTTATTGTGATGCCGTGCAATGCAGTAGGGGTGTATTGAGAGGTCCACAAGATTGAATACCTGCCATGCTCTACCAGCTTTCTTTGGCTATTCTACCCACTTTGCGGTTTGTGTGTTTCTATCTGGCTGTGTACATGGCCTTGACACATGCCTAAGAGTGAATAATATATAAAATTACACATCCGATGGATAGTTTAAACCTAGTTCCCCCAACACAGAAGCCTGATGCTCTAACCTTTAAGCCTCGGATGCATACCTGAAAAGACATAATAAAACACCCTTAAGAATTTCCCTTGTGTAAACCAGATAGAACTTATGGGACACATTCTTTACCAAAATTAGCTGCGCTTATCACATAGTGGTGCATTTCTACAAGGTCAAGCATGTTGCATCTTGCAATTTAACATGTTTTAATGCCGTATAAAACTTCTGCTTGCTCTGCAAGGTCGGCCATGGTGGCTGAGGGATGCATTCATAACTGAAATCTGCAGTGTGTCTCATCGTCATAATATGGCATTTTCCCTTGCTGGCTCTTGAAAGCTTCGCTTCCGAATTTTCTTAGCGTGTGGAGTGTGCATATATGTTTTTCCTTGCACGTGTTTCTTCTAGCTGAGCTGGAAGGAAAATGTGCCTTCCCCCTGGAGGTCGTAAAAAGAAAGTGTTGCCTGCATAATTGTAAAGGGGTAATAGCATGAGGGAAAGATCAAAAACATTCTCAAGGGTGCACAACTTGTAATCACAGTTTTATATGGACATGCTCCTAGAGGACAGAGGCTTCTATTCTGGAAGCCACAAGACTTCCCGACATCTATTTTGCCAGCTATAGAAAATTCTTGTTGCATGCAAAGATTTTCACCATTTTGTGAGCCAAGCACATATATTAGAAAGATTGCAACACTCTTATGTGCACTCACATTTAATTTAACTGGTGTCAGTGCACTTAAAGGTCTGTGGTGTCAGTTTTTGCTCTACATTTCATTGAAACGTAGCTCTAGGGGACTATTAGGTTGGGTTGAGGCCATGCTCATACCTAAAACTAACAAGCACTCTTACTTTTTCTGCAATTATACATCATTATGCCGTTTCTCTGGAGCACCTCTCCACACAACTTCTAGAAAATGTAAAAGGCATAATTTAGCATTTTGGTATTAGTGATAAACAGACACTAAAGATAAAATATATAAATTATGGGATTTAACGTGCCAAAATCATGATCTGATTACAAGGCATGCCATAATGAGGGACTCGAATAAATTTGACCACCTGGTGTTCTTTAATGTGCACCTAAATGTAAGTGCATGGGTGTTCTTGTATTGAAATGTGGCAGCCGTGGCTGGGATTCGATCCCTTGATTTGATTCTTAGCAACCCGACACCATAGCCACTAAGCAACCACGGGGGTATCGGACACTAAAGAGGAAAGTAAGTTAAGCTGTGTTAGCAAATAACCCTTATTTGTATAACATGAAAAGCCATTCTTACCATAGGAGGAAACTTGGTAATCTAGCATGATGCAAAAGGAAAGACATGGCAACGCCACCTTAAGTTCTCACTTCAGCTTGCCGTGATGTCAATGATTTTCAGTGTCTGTTCAGGCCTAGTTTATTGGGCTACATCGTATTGCAACAGAGGCAAAGACTGAAATTTGCAAGTTTCGAGAACTTTTAGTGTGATGCAATGTACAATAGAAAACACTTTGAGATCTGTTACATCACACTGATGTTCTGGTGCTTGGGGTTCAATGTGAAATTAAAAAAAAAAAAGGTTTGGCCTTATTTTTCTTGTTTAATCAACTTTTAGTGTGCAATTAACGAAAATAGTTTGAAAGCGTGCCTTGTCGGTCTACACAGATTTAGTGTTCATCTTTAGTGTCCATTTAACATCATCACATTTTGTATATCAACCATGTAGCCGCATCTGATGCAATGTTAAAATGTTAAAGCAATATGCTAGAAGAGAGTAAGGAAAGTGAAAGTTGTGACAGAGAAAGAGCATGATGATTACACACTACTAAACCATTTGTGATAAGTAGCGTATATTAATGAATGCTTCATTTTGGCAGGCCATGTGGTCCTTAGGATGCCTCAAAGTAGGTCTCTGCACAACAGTGATGTGTCAGCACAAATATAGAAACACAAGTGCATGTGTTGTAACACGTAGTAATTTTTGCATTTACACATTTCTTCACTTGAAAAAAAAAAGAAAGGCTGATGACACTGCCCAATACTCTTGTGCTGAGGTCTCTGCTGAGCCATTAGTGGTACACTTTCCTTGCAGTGGCACAGGACCTTGTTGCTTATGGGGAAGTGGAGAGGAGTTGCAACAAAAATCCAAGGACACCTAAGCGCTTGTTACAAGTTGCGAATGCAAAATAATTAATGTCACAACTTGTACCAACTGCAGTCATTCGAGCTTCGTGCTGCGAGTAATCTTTTAATTTTTTCTGCGAGGTATTTATTATTGAGTTTTCAATTAAGTTGGTGCGGGTTACTTTTTTTTTCTACAGTTTCTACTTTAGCATGTTGGCTGTAGACCGGAATCATTTGGACGATATTGCTGAGAAATGAAGTGCATTTATTTATTTATTATTTGCTATGTACGTGGTGGAAGCGACAAGAGACTGAGGCACTAGCAAAGGCCACCAAAGCTGGCAGGTGCGCGCAGCAGCTAAGCCCAGTGGGGTTGAGAGAGAGAGAGAGATACAAACTGTGTGCCGGCTTACAAAGCCATAATCCTCGCACAACACCTGGCGCGCTAACACAGCAGCAGGTAACCATTTCACCTGCTCGTGATGTCGCGTTGCAGCCAGTGGCAACTTAAGTGATGTTTCGCTGCTACAGGCGCTGCTTTTTTCGCACATTGGCCCATTTGATGCTTTCACATCAAAAATGACACCATATTAAATGACTTCCCTGGTCCCTTAACTAAGTTTTATTTTAAATGCTCGCTAAGGTGCTGCCTTTTGGAGATGCTTGTAATTCCACTCAAAATATAAGCTCAACTGCACCAAATGTGATTAGACCCTCAAGCTTTTTATACATTACAAAAATTCACTGTTCTGATTGCTCCATTTTATTCTTTTCAGAGCGCCTTCTGTCAATGTTTGCAGCACGCTGTGAGGCACTATATGGTGTGACAGCAGCGACGTTTAATGTGCACCAGCTCTACCACCTTGCAGAGAGTGTTCGACATTTGGGGCCACTGTGGGCCCATTCTGCCTTTTCATTTGAGAGTGGGAATGGGCATCTTGTAAAGTCGGTGACCGCTGCTCATGGCCTGCCCCATCAGATTGTTGAGCGTGTGGTTATGGGGCAATATCTAGAGCACTTCATTGCCACTGCAAATATCTCGGAAGAGGACAGGGCAGTTTGTGATAGTTTCCTTGGACACCCACATATCCAGAATGCAGTTGAAGAAGGTGGTGCAACGTTTCTTGGCCTGAACAAGCATGCTACATTCAGTGCTTCCGAAATGCAAGCACTCAATGATACTGGCTATGGTGGCAGTAGTATTGAGTGCTACGAGAGGCTTGTATTTAAGAAACAGATGTACCACAGCACACTGTACAAAAGGCCAACTAAAAGCGACAGCACATTTGTGCAAACATCAGAAGGCTTCTTCCGCATAGAGAAAATGGTTCGTGTGTTGTTGAGGGCAGGTCACACTTGCTTGCTGCTGTGCCGAGAAGTCCTTTTCCTGGATGACCAACGCTTTCCGCAGCACATCCGGCCATGTTTTCTGTCAGCAAAGGCTCCACCAAAAGTTCTCAGGCCATCAAACATTTTAAAAAGCTGTGTGTACCTAGAATTCAGCAACACACGCAAAGCATTTTTGTGCCCTATGCCTAACATGATTGAAAGAGACTGAAGAACAGAGTGATGCACCAGACATATTACTGTTTTCTGGATTATTGAACTGCATTCTGGAGACGTGTGTGCCACTTTATTTATTAATGGAATATAATGGGACATGAAAAAGAAAAAATGATTTCACTTTCATTAGTAAATTACCCTTATACGATACCAAAAATGCCACCCTTACTGCAAGAGGCTTGGCAAGTGGAAAAAGGCACAAAAAGGAAAAATGAGTAGCACTGCCGCCTTAAAGTTCTCACACCAGCTCAGTGTGATGTCATAGATTTGTATGGCGTCTGCTAGGGCCTAGTTAATTATTTATGGGTAAAAATGAACTACATTGTGTTCTAAAGGAGCCAGAATGAATATGGCAAGTTTCAGGAACTTTCACTGAGCCTACTTGGCCTAAATGTTAAAGAATGCCATGAACTTGAAAACAATGGAACTCTGAGCTTCATTTTTTGTTCTAGTCACCACAAAATTTAAGAAGAAAGAGGGCTAAAAACATATAGTATTATTCAAAATTGTTCATGTTTATCTTCAGTGTCCCTTTAACACTCCAAAGTTATCGAATGCTCAGATGGGCTATTTCTTCTCTGTTCTTTATCACCAAATGACTGAGCTCTCATGACGACTTCGGCTTTTGGTAGAGCTTGTCGTGTTCAAAGCTTATGGACACCTGTATCGCTCCTGTAGTGGTGAAATAAGTCACAGCAAACAATGCAAGTGCTGTTACCTGTAATGTACAGCTGAGAATGTCTTCGACCGCCACGAGCCGGTAATTTATGTGCCTGTCATTGCTGCTCTTCACATCACAGTAATGATCAGCTTGAGCAGTGGCCCGACTCCCAATGCCAAAGCAAAGTTCAGCTCATGCGTAGTCAGCAAGTCGGAGCCCCTGCTTTTCCATGAGGCTGGCTGTAGAGTCATGTGGTAGCAGTAGGAAGTCCTTGCAGAGCACGCAAATTTAGAGTGCTTTGAAATGCACTCTGGCATCGTACATGTTATGCAGCCACAATTTTACTTACTGACACTCTCTTGGCGATTAGCTTGTAGCTGCCAAAATTGTAAATAGTGAAATCTTGCTTTCCCTTTTAGTAAAGTTGGCAGAACAGTTCAGCATGAAGGTCCTTCTGCTGCAATTGCCGAACAGAACAGAAGGGCCATTTACTTTGCCCTTCTGCCCAAGCTTATGCTGTTTGAAGCAACATGTGGTTTGCTCCCCCATGTTTCTGCAACTTGAAACAGTTATTGCATGGTTGACTTGGGAGGTGCAACATCATTATCTGAAGGAAGTCGCACCAGTTACTTGTTCTAGTCACAGATGCCTGTGATACGTTAGGTTGAGTACTTGGAGCCCTCGAGCCACTTTTCCTGCAGTCCCACTGCTTTATTCTTGAGCACTTGTGGCAGTGCTCGTTACTCTGTAGTACTTTCTTTTTCTTATTTAACGGTAACAGAAGTCTCATAGTTAAGAGCAAGAGCCCTCGCTGCCGTGCGACAGGTGCATGGGGTTTCATGGTTCACTACTCTTTAGCACTGATGCAGTACTTTAGCACTTTTTGCATAAAATTCTCCAAAATCGCGATGCTTCTGTTGGACATCTGTGCTTGGTGTTTAGTGGTGTGCTAGTTGGACTTTCCCTGGTTTCTAGCATTGCCTGCAAAATTTCAAGAACTCGAGAAGGTAATCTGCATATCCCGATTTGGTTATCTTTCTGAAGTACTGAAGGCAGAGCTTGCTTGATATCTTCTTGTGAAGCAGTAGTAGCGTGTCGTAAGTGCTTGGCAACACTCCCAATGGTTCTAGACTTCAGGCTCCCGCTTTACTTATTGTAAAGCGTCCTTTCTCTCTTGATGCTACAGAAGCTGTGCATTGGGTGCATGCCAAGCAAGCACAATGCGTGCCTTTCAATTATTACATCTTTACTGAATTTCTCAGTGACAGTCTGCACCACGATGCTTTAGCTTGTCGCTAAAACACAGCCCTTTGATGGCAGCGCAGCTCTATTTATGAAGCAGCTCATCAGGTGTTAGAATTCGGATGCTCAAAATAGGACACTGGTGTGAACATTCAGTTCAAACCAGTTCCATAACATTGCCACGAGGGGTCTCCATCGAATTCAGCATTTTGTAGCTTTTGGTAGTTTGATAGCTACAGGTGGTCGTTATGATCAATGGAGTAGTAAGAAGCTGTCTGTCATGGTCGGTAATATCTCCGGTCACTGATGATGTTCCTGTTTTTTTTTTAATGCTAAATGGTTAATTTTGAAGTTCATGTAATTCTTGATTTTGTGTTGCAGATCCTTTCATTATAAGTCACGCAAGAAGCTTGCACAGCTTTCAGCTCTTGAATGTATATTTTATTTTTGACTGTGATTAACTGTCTCGGGCTTTTCTGATTTCTTGAAGCATGTAAATGTTCAAGCTGAAAAGGACTGGCAGTTTTTTGAAGCAGCTTAGCGACTTAGGTGATGATCCTGCTGATAGCTTGGCGCTGGTCAGCCTGTTTCTTGTAGAGTACTTTCGTGGCGTTTGAGTGTCAGCGGCTGAAGTGTCTTGAGTTTCGGCACAAAGGATTGTATGAACACTAGCGCATAGTTAGGAACTAATGAGTAAGCGTGTCACATGGAAGACAATTTCTCTCTGTGTGAAAACTTAATGAGGCAGTGAGATCCACATGCACATGGGTTACAAAAAAATTATGCACACTCAGTGTCATGTTGC
Organism: Dermacentor variabilis; assembly: GCF_050947875.1. Taxonomy (NCBI): domain Eukaryota; kingdom Metazoa; phylum Arthropoda; class Arachnida; order Ixodida; family Ixodidae; genus Dermacentor; species Dermacentor variabilis. Next base: position 26,646 of record NW_027460753.1, on the reverse strand, counting down.
CAATGGTGAAATAATTGGCAAGGCTCACTTTGAACAGAGGTACGACAGTTGCATTTATTTTGTGCCATGTTCAGTCCTAGTCCGCCAGTCCGGGTGACCCGCTTCACACATACTTTGCTTTCAGTCGCCACCACGGGTTGGTGGCGTTCTACTTGAAAAGAATGCTCAACTATACTCCATCTCAGTAATTCCTTGCAGCACTGGGGAAGCTGCAGGGCTCCTCAGCGAATAAGAAGGCTGAACGCCCTTCAAGATGTGTTCATCCATGCCACGTCATCTCCTTAGCATCTGCTTGCCATCCTTTCAATACATCCTCCAATGTTAGTGGAGTGATGCAACAAATGTTTTTGTGTTGTAACTGTAGGCTACTTTCCCATGAATGCCACAGCAGGGCTTCGCTTCATCAATACGCTTTCTGAGCACTTTAATACAGCCTCCTTAGCCAGTTCTAGTAAGATCGAATGCCCTGATAAATGTTCACACATGTCGTACCATCTGCTCGGCATCTAGTTGGCGTTTACTAGCCACCGTCAACATGTACGTACCATACTAGAGCGGAGTAGTAAATTATTGATGCAGTTAACAATTAGGCCTTCGTAGCATTCTGCATCGTCAATGCATCACCAACTCTAATCCTGTGGCAGCACCTGCTAAATTGAAATCGAACCACGTTTACTGCTTTGCACTGCCTCTGTAGTCCTAGCAGCATCAAAACAAACAGCTGATCTCAATAGTAATGACCAAATATACCTAATGCTTTGTCCTCAGCGTGAAATGAGACCAAGTGATGGTAGATTTTATCATTTATTTGTTGCAGTCAGGGTGGGGAGCCAGTAACGAGCTCGAATTAGGATCAAAGTGGGCAGTCTGGTTAACATGGGGTGCTGCCATGTTGCTGTGTAATCGAGGTTAGGGTGGCTATTAATGTTACCAGCAATAGCTGGCACAGTAATTCGACGTGCATGTGCAAAGAGTCTAATATCTTGTATATCGCTGCAATGTATCGTGTCAAGCACAAATAAATCTAATCACGCCGGTTATCAGACAGTTAAGCCCACGCAAAGATATTGCCTGTATACACTTCTTATCTGCTACAGTGCTGCAAACCACTTACGAGATGTAGTGTCATGCACACAAGCACTCAGTGGACTCTGCTTTAAACTTCATTTGTTACGTAAAGTGAACACGCGGCTAGCAGTGAATGCACTGCCTACTACCACCACTACTAATGTAAACGAGGGGGACAACACAGTGATGCAAAGTTGGCTTCTTCTAGGTGCACGTTCTCCAACCTTTCACTTGACACGTCATACAATGGGTCACTGAAAGCCTCCGATGGCTCACAGGCTACACAAAATGGTACACTTATGTGCGCTGTCAACCAGGATGTCATAACTATTTATTGTCTGGGGCAAAGCTGTGCATGACTGATGAGACTCGTAGAGCTCGGACAATTTTTTTTCAGTCATGTGCAGAGTAGTTTGCAGCATTATTCTTGAATTTAATAAAAAAATTTTACATTAAGTTTGTGTGTGAGCATGGACCAGTAGTGCTTTGTTGCTGGTCTGCAGCCAATATACGTTACAGTGAAAAAATCGTGGTAAAGGGGAAAAGGTTGTTTTTATAAACATGTTATAAGTTAATTTCTATGTAGCCTGTACATTGTCTGGATGTTCAGGTTTTGCTTGTAGTGCAGGCCTTAGTTTCCTATATACTTTCATGCCAGCCCATCCATGCCAAGAATACAGGGTGCCTGCCCAGAATAGAAGAGACGACATTATACAGTGGCATGTCCTGTAGCTGGCCCTTTTATCTGCACAGATTCTATTGCTTTATAAATCTAAGTGCCAGTAACATTTTCACTGGCACAAACAGTCTGCCAAAAATTGTGTCAGCAGTAAATAATATGCATACAATAAATAAACAAGCATAAGAAACTGTTCGTTTATTCTAAGGTGCTTCCGTGCACTTTCGTTCTATATTGAAGAGGTATTGCATGCTAGCCTTGTGACAAAGTAATATGGAACTTGAAAAGTACAGCACAAATACATTTATTGCCATCATTAGCAGCTAAATATTGTGGACCATCCGTAGCAGTGGCTTCACTGCAAAAATTTGGCATCAATTGTCAGCCTTGGTCATAACATTCAAGGCAAATTTAGTGAACAGAGAGCGAAAAAACTTGGCAATGCTTCTAACAACTTCTCATGATAATCAACCATTTAATACTTGAATACTTCACACTGTTGCAGCACTTCAGCACCATCTACGCCAAAGTAATGCTCTTAAAGTCGCGATCTCGCATTTATAATCAAAATGATGCTGATCGAGCTTCCAAGAATTACATGCTCTGTGAGCCTTCAGGATGCAGTATACAGTGGACAATGCATACATTACATAGCAGTTGAAATACAGCCACATCATAATCTATTGGCCGTCAGTGACGATGCACAAAACAAGCTAACCGAATCAATAGCACGTGGTGCATGAAGCTCTCGACCAGTGCAGTTGTCTGTGAAAAGCAAGCTACTGGATTTCTAAAACGTTCTTAAAGTTTTAGTACTAAGCACAACAACAAATATGTGAGGACAGCCTCATCTGTACTTTTCCCGGGAAGCGTATGTCCATAGTCAGTGTCACAGATGAAAGTGTCTTTCGGCTCTGCATGCAGCAGCTGGTGCTTTATACTTGGCCACTGCTTCGTCCAGGCAAGTACATTTTGTCATGTTTTAGAATAGTTGCAGACACGCACACATAACTTTTCATCTTTTCTGCAAGCCGGCCACTGCTTGTGTGTGGCTTAGGTATTCTGGGCTGGCAATGCCCCTATGGGCTCCATGGGTGAAATATGAGGAAGCCAATCCGGGAGGTAGAATGGCACGGTGCTGCCGAAGGGATTACGATGGCATAGAAAGTATGTAAGGGGCTAAGCACAGGCTCACTTGTGGTTGTACTTGTTTTGTATTATAATGATGCATCACCATTAGCAATGTATAAGGCTGTTATATTGTACCACTGTGCAAGAAATATTCTGGAAGGTTCTTTTACATGTATATATCTAGTCACTGTATAATGTAATACAGTAGCTTTTATTTTTACCCGAGGAAGATGATGTGTCACTCCACTTACCTCTGACATATTTCAGTTAGTTTTTTCCACTCAATTATTTATTTCTCATGAATACAAATGTTACCAACTGACCCTGTATCCTATATGGCAAATCACTGCAGCATATATGCATAATAAACTGTGTTCTACCCTTTCTGTAGTATTTTCTATGCACTGTGTCTGTTACAAAACTCCAGCCTACCCTGGCTGACAGGTTTCCATCGCACTGATCACTTCATGCTAGTGGTCCTAAATACCAAGCTGCTGCAACAAGTCTTGCATTACTCGTAACGTAACAGGAAACTTGCAAAATAGACATGAATACAGAGAAAAATGTAGCAAACTGTCTGCACTATAGCTGATTAACAATCTTCCGCAGATGAATGGCTAGAACCTTTATATTACAGGTCCAGATCAACCACAAGCATAACCGTAGTAGTCTACAGCTGATATTTTGTCAGTAGCGAATTAGAACAACTGATTCTTTGACAGTAATCGAAAGTTCATGTATACTGGAAGCCCGCTGTCTCTATATCTCTTGAAAGCTTGTGCACTATACATGGTGCTGTGTCTACCCGCTGTGCTGACTTGGGACTCGAGGCATTAGGTTTATATAAAAGCATGAGCTCACAGCTTTGATTATTGGGTGTTGTGCACTGGCGCAAACTGCAAAAATACTCCGACCCTGATTTAGATGAACACCAAAGAGCTCCAGGCCGAGATTCCAACTGTGGCATCCTTCCTAGCCCACTGTGTACTTTTGGGGTACTCAGGCCGACATTTATGATTGTGGTTGGTGAAACTGAAGCAATGATTTGGAGTATGGGTGAAGGTGACAGTGGCTTTTGTTATATCGCCTATAGTGCTGTGCTTCCCTAAGTAACCTGAAGTATGCATACTATTTTGTACATGCATACTATTTACATATACTGGCGTCTCAGAAATGAGACATAGTGGGAGTGGGTACATATAAGAAGTGAAATGAAAAACCACTCAGTTACAAGAAAACACTTACGAAAAGAAAAATGTAGGTAATCAACAAATGGCTGAGCAAATAAAAATCAATGAAGTTCACAATTTTTTGAGCAAAGACCACCTCGGGTGAGTTTCCAAGCAATTAAAATAAACCATCTAAATTATTATATATTTCAGTACTATGGTGAAAAAGAAGAGTACCTTTAAACAACCAAATGAGCTTTCAGTGATGCAGTGTTTAATACGTGACTGCAACACAACGTGTAGAAAAATCAGCGAAAGAAACTGGTGTATCTATGAGATACAATGAATTAACTATCTTGTTGAGCCAAACAATATGTCACACAATCATTTGTCTAAAGCCTGCAGAGACAGCCTGAGCAATAAGTGAGGAAAACGACAATTTTAGACTCATATATGAATTACTCTATAATGAAAGTAATGAAATAACTATCAGTGGACTCAAATATGGATGGCGTGAGGCACCGATATCCACCAGGCATTCATTACATTCACCACCTAGCCCATATACCACATCTTAGATATATGCCACTGCTGCAGAACATGGTCGAGCTGTTAGTCCTGTTCACATCAGCTGTGTTGACCTACCTCAAGGCCTATATTGACTGGAAGATTAGCTCATGCAGCTACGCTGCAGATGTAATACAGGATTTGTGAGGTCCGGCAATCCTCTGCTCAATCTTCCTAAACGGCCCAGCCTCCTTTTCTTGACATACATGAACTTCATGAACTTAATTGACTTGTAATTGGTAATGTCAGCGCATATGCTGCTGTAGAAGGTGACTAACTTATTTCAACAAGTTATGCGTTCTTTCACAGTTTAAATTTACATTAACCAATTGATACACTGCCTTAATCACAGCATGCAAGTTAGCAAGCTGAAAATAATGTAATTTGAATGCAGATATGCTCAATGTTTATTTTATCTATGCAGCAAGTTTTGCTTTATGGACATTTCTGCAATATTTACTGGTGTGTTTATGTACCCGACTTCTTTCCGTTGATTTCATAGGCATTGTTGTGATGACGTAAAAAGTAATAGGATGCGTCAAGCGAACTCAACACAATCCAAAGAATTAAAGAATATGTGCGGACTCCTGTGTTTTCATGAGATTCGATTTAGTATAAACAAGTTATGAACCACATTGACAGGCCCCTTAATATAAAACCACTTTATTTCAAAGTAATGACAGCACAGCTTGTAATACCAGCTAGCTCCTTTAAACAGTGTGGCATATGCAGTGCAGGTATGCAAATATATTGCTGTACATATGTTATGGAATAATAATGCAGTGGAAATCGTTAGCCCAAAAATTAAAAAAAAAAACTGATACAGTTTTCTGTAAAGTCAGCGACACATTGGGCTTATTCACAACGTCTGTCGGCACAGCATTGCAAAACTGCTTTCAGCAGCTCGTTTATGGGAACGGTCAAATGACTTCACGAGCAATTAATTATATTGATTCATTAGCTGGAGTACGTGATGTAGCTGTTTTCCCCGATATAGGACTGATGACCTAGTATCCTAAAAATTTCTGAAGGCGACCGTGCTGCGCCGAGAAAGAAATCTGTCACAGATTAAGTTACCATGAAGCTAGCTCGATCGATCAGCATGCAGTTTCACTTTGGTCTGCCGTAAATGTCCAAGTTTTAACGTTCGCGTGGTTTGCACCCGCCGGCCGGCAGATCTCGGAATTACCAGCCCGTAGTTAAATATGCGCTCGGGACTCTTGTATAAGTGGAAAGGAAACATACCGCACCTCTAGTGATTATCGGATATCAATTCTTTACGGTAGCGCGATCCGCGATGGCTGAGCGTAAGCTTTGTAATATATATACACTTCTTCTGCGAACAAAACACTATGTCAGCGGCAGGCACAAGATCCGCGAAGTTTCACAATATCTGCTTTCGTGCACAGGCTACGCTATAGCCTCGAAAATGTCATTTCTGCGCATCGTACGAGCGTGTTTAGGGTGAGCGCGTACGCGCATCAAGTCGAGTTGGCGTGGTGATTACGGCAGCTCGATCAAAACGGATCGATCAGCCGTGCTTTGACAATGCAGCTGCTTTTATACGGAACGCGGTTCGATATAGACATTAATGGTTCTGCGATAATGTAGCAACAAACTAGATTCGCCCGTAGAGCCAGAGCTCCGATTTCCGATAGCAACTGCTGTATACGCGCTCACCTGCATATATCTCCCCGATCGTCGAAGGAACTTTCAACGTGAGGTTATCCATCTTTTTCTCACCGTACATTTATTCGCGCACATGTATACACGCTTACGAAGTCGTCCTCCGTTCACAACACATCACAGTCGCGAAGCGTTCCATGTCGTCAGGCCTCGCAGCCGTTGCAGCTCCCAGCGCTGAAGCGCGGCCCAGTGCGCCACCTTCCCAGCGTCCAACAACCAGTGCATGCCTCTCCAGCGGACTGGCCCCAGCGCCCCAGCGCACAGCGTGCCAGTGTACCAGCGACTGCAGACCTTTTTCGGTGCCCCCAGCGCATTTCGCACTGGCTCCAGCGCCCAGCGTCCCAGCGTGCCGCCTACAACTTGTGTATCCAGTGCGCTGCGCACTGGCACCAGTGAAATACAGCGATGCCAGCGTTGGCCCAGCACAGACCCAGTGCAAATCAGCACTCCCAGCGTCACAGCGTGTGCCACCCAGTGAAATATCGTCGCTTCCAGCGCATTTACAGCGTTCCCAGTGCAGAAAACGCACTGGAAAGGCACTGGGAGGCGCTGGTTTTTGCAATAGGGATGTGCATGCTTAAAACGCGTTTTGGCACAAATCCATGTGCGGGTGCTAAAAAGAGCAGCATCGGCATGCTTTTCACGTCGTTTGGTAGAAATCCACGTGCGCGTTCGGCCAAAAGCACAATTTGCATGCATATCGTGTGGTTTTGCAGAAAACTGAAAAGATGCATGTGCATGCTTAAAACGCGTTTTGGCACAAATCCATGTGCGGGTGCTAAAAAGAGCAGCATCGGCATGCTTTTCACGTCGTTTGGTTGGTAGAAATCCACGTGCGCGTTCTGCCAAAAGCACCATTTGCATGCATATCGTGTGGGTTTGCATAAAACTGCGTCCGCGTCTACCAAAAGATGCATGTGCATGCTTAAAACGCGTTTTGGCACAAATTCATGTGCGGGTGCTAAAAAGAGCAGCATCGGCATGCTTTTCACGTCGTTTGGTAGAAATCCACGTGCGCGTTCTGCCAAAAGCACAATTTTCATGCATATCGTGTGGTTTTGCAGAAAACAGCGTCCGCGTCTACCATGTGCATGTGCATGCTTAAAACGCGTTTTGGCACAAATCCATGTGCGGGTGCTAAAAAGAGCAGCATCGGCATGCTTTTCACGTCGTTTGGTAGAAATACACGTGCGCGTTCTGCCAAAAGCACCATTTGCATGCATATCGTGTGGTTTTTCAGGAAACTGCGTCCGCGTCTACCAAAAGATGCATGTGCATGCTCAAAACGCGTTTTGGCACAAATCCATGTGCGGGTGCTAAAAAGAGCAGCATCGGCATGCTTTTCACGTCGTTTGGTAGAAATCCACGTGCGCGTTCTGCCAAAAGCACCATTTGCATGCATATCACGTGGTTTTGCAGAAAACTGCGTCCGCGTCTACCAAAAGATGCATGTGCATGCTTAAAACGCGTTTTGGCACAAATCTATGTGCGGGTGCTAAAAAGAGCAGCATCGGCATGCTTTTCACGTCGTTTGGTAGAAATCCACGTGCGCGTTCTGCCAAAAGCACCATTTGCATGCATATCGTGTGGTTTTGCAGAAAAGGGCGTCCGCGTCTACCAAAAGATGCATGTGCATGCTTAAAACGCGTTTTGGCACAAATCCATGTGCGGGTGCTAAAAAGAGCAGCATCGGCATGCTTTTCACGTCGTTTGGTAGAAATCCACGTGCGCGTTCTGCAAAAAGCACCATTTGCATGCATATCGTGTGGTTTTGCAGAAAACTGCGTCCGCGTCTACCAAAAGATGCATGTGCATGCTTAAAACGCCTTTTGGCACAAATCCATGTGCGGGTGCTAAAAAGAGCAGCATCGGCATCTTTTTCACGTCGTTTGGTAGAAATCCACGTGCGCGTTCTGCCAAAAGCACAATTTGCATGCATATCGTGTGGTTTTGCAGAAAACTGCGTCCGCGTCTACCAAAAGATGCATGTGCATGCTTAAAACGCGTTTTGGCGCAAATCCATGTGCGGGTGCTAAAAAGAGCAGCATCGGCATGCTTTTCACGTCGTTTGGTAGAAATCCACGTGCGCGTTCTGCCAAAAGCACCATTTGCATGCATATCGTGTGGTTTTGCAGAAAACTGCGTCCGCGTCTACCAAAAGATGCATGTGCATGCTTAAAACGCGTTTTGGCACAAATCCATGTGCGGGTGCTAAAAAGAGCAGCATCGGCATGCTTTTCACGTCGTTTGGTTGGTAGAAATCCACGTGCGCGTTCTGCCAAAAGCACCATTTGCATGCATATCGTGTGGGTTTGCATAAAACTGCGTCCGCGTCTACCAAAAGATGCATGTGCATGCTTAAAACGCGTTTTGGCACAAATCCATGTGCGGGTGCTAAAAAGAGCAGCATCGGCATGCTTTTCACGTCGTTTGGTAGAAATCCACGTGCGCGTTCTGCCAAAAGCACCATTTTCATGCATATCGTGTGGTTTTGCAGAAAACAGCGTCCGCGTCTACCATGTGCATGTGCATGCTTAAAACGCGTTTTGGCACAAATCCATGTGCGGGTGCTAAAAAGAGCAGCATCGGCATGCTTTTCACGTCGTTTGGTAGAAATACACGTGCGCGTTCTGCCAAAAGCACCATTTGCATGCATATCGTGTGGTTTTGCAGAAAACTGCGTCCGCGTCTACCAAAAGATGCATGTGCATGCTTAAAACGCGTTTTGGCACAAATCCATGTGCGGGTGCTAAAAAGAGCAGCATCGGCATGCTTTTCACGTCGTTTGGTAGAAATCCACGTGCGCGTTCTGCCAAAAGCACCATTTGCATGCATATCGCGTGGTTTTGCAGAAAACTGCGTCCGCGTCTACCAAAAGATGCATGTGCATGCTTAAAACGCGTTTTGGCACAAATCTATGTGCGGGTGCTAAAAAGAGCAGCATCGGCATGCTTTTCACGTCGTTTGGTAGAAATCCACGTGCGCGTTCTGCAAAAAGCACCATTTGCATGCATATCGTGTGGTTTTGCAGAAAACTGCGTCCGCGTCTACCAAAAGATGCATGTGCATGCTTAAAACGCCTTTTGGCACAAATCCATGTGCGGGTGCTAAAAAGAGCAGCATCGGCATCTTTTTCACGTCGTTTGGTAGAAATCCACGTGCGCGTTCTGCCAAAAGCACAATTTGCATGCATATCGTGTGGTTTTGCAGAAAACTGCGTCCGCGTCTACCAAAAGATGCATGTGCATGCTTAAAACGCGTTTTGGCGCAAATCCATGTGCGGGTGCTAAAAAGAGCAGCATCGGCATGCTTTTCACGTCTTTTGGTAGAAATCCACGTGCGCGTTCTGCCAAAAGCACCATTTGCATGCATATCGTGTGGTTTTGCAGAAAACTGCGTCCGCGTCTACCAAAAGATGCATGTGCATGCTTAAAACGCGTTTTGGCACAAATCCATGTGCGGGTGCTAAAAAGAGCAGCATCGGCATGCTTTTCACGTCGTTTGGTTGGTAGAAATCCACGTGCGCGTTCTGCCAAAAGCACCATTTGCATGCATATCGTGTGGGTTTGCATAAAACTGCGTCCGCGTCTACCAAAAGATGCATGTGCATGCTTAAAACGCGTTTTGGCACAAATCCATGTGCGGGTGCTAAAAAGAGCAGCATCGGCATGCTTTTCACGTCGTTTGGTAGAAATCCACGTGCGCGTTCTGCCAAAAGCACCATTTTCATGCATATCGTGTGGTTTTGCAGAAAACAGCGTCCGCGTCTACCATGTGCATGTGCATGCTTAAAACGCGTTTTGGCACAAATCCATGTGCGGGTGCTAAAAAGAGCAGCATCGGCATGCTTTTCACGTCGTTTGGTAGAAATACACGTGCGCGTTCTGCCAAAAGCACCATTTGCATGCATATCGTGTGGTTTTGCAGAAAACTGCGTCCGCGTCTACCAAAGGATGCATGTGCATGCTTAAAACGCGTTTTGGCACAAATCCATGTGCGGGTGCTAAAAAGAGCAGCATCGGCATGCTTTTCACGTCGTTTGGTAGAAATCCACGTGCGCGTTCTGCCAAAAGCACCATTTGCATGCATATCGCGTGGTTTTGCAGAAAACTGCGTCCGCGTCTACCAAAAGATGCATGTGCATGCTTAAAACGCGTTTTGGCACAAATCTATGTGCGGGTGCTAAAAAGAGCAGCATCGGCATGCTTTTCACGTCGTTTGGTTGGTAGAAATCCACGTGCGCGTTCTGCCAAAAGCACCATTTGCATGCATATCGTGTGGGTTTGCATAAAACTGCGTCCGCGTCTACCAAAAGATGCATGTGCATGCTTAAAACGCGTTTTGGCACAAATCCATGTGCGGGTGCTAAAAAGAGCAGCATCGGCATGCTTTTCACGTCGTTTGGTAGAAATCCACGTGCGCGTTCTGCCAAAAGCACCATTTTCATGCATATCGTGTGGTTTTGCAGAAAACAGCGTCCGCGTCTACCATGTGCATGTGCATGCTTAAAACGCGTTTTGGCACAAATCCATGTGCGGGTGCTAAAAAGAGCAGCATCGGCATGCTTTTCACGTCGTTTGGTAGAAATACACGTGCGCGTTCTGCCAAAAGCACCATTTGCATGCATATCGTGTGGTTTTGCAGAAAACTGCGTCCGCGTCTACCAAAAGATGCATGTGCATGCTTAAAACGCGTTTTGGCACAAATCCATGTGCTGGTGCTAAAAAGAGCAGCATCGGCATGCTTTTCATGTCGTTTGGTAGAAATCCACGTGCGCGTTCTGCCAAAAACACCATTTGCATGCATATCGCGTGGTTTTGCAGAAAACTGCGTCCGCGTCTACCAAAAGATGCATGTGCATGCTTAAAACGCGTTTTGGCACACATCTATGTGCGGGTGCTAAAAAGAGCAGCATCGGCATGCTTTTCACGTCGTTTGGTAGAAATCCACGTGCGCGTTCTGCCAAAAGCACCATTTGCATGCATATCGTGTGGTTTTGCAGAAAATTGCGTCCGCGTCTACCAAAAGATGCATGTGCATGCTTAAAACGCGTTTTGGCACAAATCCATGTGCGGGTGCTAAAAAGAGCAGCATCGGCATGCTTTTCACGTCGTTTGGTAGAAATCCACGTGCGCGTTCTGCAAAAAGCACCATTTGCATGCATATCGTGTGGTTTTGCAGAAAACTGCGTCCGCGTCTACCAAAAGATGCATGTGCATGCTTAAAACGCGTTTTGGCACAAATCCATGTGCGGGTGCTAAAAAGAGCAGCATCGGCATCTTTTTCACGTCGTTTGGTAGAAATCCACGTGCGCGTTCTGCCAAAAGCACCATTTGGATGCATATCGTGTGGTTTTGCAGAAAACTGCGTCCGCGTCTACCAAAAGATCCATGTGCATGCTTAAAACGCGTTTTGGCACAAATCCATGTGCGGGTGCTAAAAAGAGCAGCATCGGCATGCTTTTCACGTCGTTTGACAGAAATCCACGTGCGCGTTCTGCCAAAAGCACAATTTGCATGCATATCTTGTGGTTTTGCAAAAAACTGCGTCCGCGTCTACCAAAAGATGCATGTGCGTGCTTAAAACGCGTTTTGGCACAAATCCATGTGCGGGTGCTAAAAAGAGCAGCATCGGCATGCTTTTCACGTCGTTTGGTAGAAATCCACGTGCCCGTTCTGCCAAAAGCACCATTTGCATGCATATCGTGTGGTTTTGCTGAAAACTGCGTCCGCGTCTACCAAAAGATGCATGTGCATGCTTAAAACGCGTTTTGGCGCAAATCCATGTGCGGGTGCTAAAAAGAGCAGCATCGGCATGCTTTTCACGTCGTTTGGTAGAAATCCACGTGCGCGTTCTGCCAAAAGCACCATTTGCATGCATATCGTGTGGTTTTGCAGAAAACTGCGTCCGCGTCTACCAAAAGATGCATGTGCATGCTTAAAACGCGTTTTGGCACAAATCCATGTGCGCGTGCTAAAAAGAGCAGCATCGGCATGCTTTTCACGTCGTTTGGTAGAAATCCACGTGCGCATTCTGCCAAAAGCACCATTTGCATGCATATTTTGTGGTTTTGCAGAAAACTGCGTCCGCGTCTACCAAAAGATGCATGTGCATGCTTAAAACGCGTTTTGGCACAAATCCATGTGCGGGTGCTAAAAAGAGCATCATCGGCATGCTTTTCACGTCGTTTGGTAGAAATCCACGTGCCCGTTCTGCCAAAAGCACCATTTGCATGCATATCGTGTGGTTTTGCAGAAAACTGCGTCCGCGTCTACCAAAAGATGCATGTGCATGCTTAACACGCGTTTTGGCACAAATCCATGTGCGGGTGCTAAAAAGAGCAGCATCGGCACGCTTTTCATGTCGTTTGGTAGAAATCCACGTGCGCGTTCTGCCAAAAGCACCATTTGCATGCATATCGTCTGGTTTTGCAGAAAACGGCGTCCGCGTCTACCAAAAGATGCATGTGCATGTTTAAAACGCGTTTTGGCACAAATCCATGTGCGGGTGCTAAAAAGAGCAGCATCGGCATGCTTTTCACGTCGTTTGGTAGAAATCCACGTGCGCGTTCTGCCAAAAGCACCATTAGCATGCATATCGTGTGGTTTTGCAGAAAACTGCGTCCGCGTCTACCAAAAGATACATGTGCATGCTTAAAACGCGTTTTGGCACAAATCCATGTGCGGGTGCTAAAAAGAGCAGCATCGGCATGCTTTTCACGTCGCTTGGTAGAAATCCACGTGCGCGTTCTGCCAAAAGCACCATTTGCATGCATATCGTGTGGTTTTGCAGAAAACTGCGTCCGCGTCTACCAAAAGATGCATGTGCATGCTTAAAACGCGTTTTGGCACAAATCCATGTGAGGGTGCTAAAAAGAGCAGTATCGGCATGCTTTTCACGTCGTTTGGTAGAAATCCACGTGCGCGTTGTGCCAAAAGCACCATTTGCATGCATATCGTGTGGTTTTGCAGAAAACTGCGTCCGCGTCTACCAAAAGATGCATGTGCATGCTTAAAACGCGTTTTGGCACAAATCTATGTGCGGGTGCTAAAAAGAGCAGCATCGGCATGTTTTCACGTCGTTTGGTAGAAATCCACGCGCGCGTTCTGCCAAAAGCACCATTTGCATGCATATCGTGTGGTTTTGCAGAAAACTGCGTCCGCGTCTACCAAAAGATGCATGTGCATGCTTAAAACGCGTTTTGGCACAAATCCATGTGCGGGTGCTAAAAAGAGCAGCATCGGCATGCTTTTCACGTCGTTTGGTAAAAATCCACGTGCGCGTTCTGCCAAAAGCACCATTTGCATGCATATCGTGTGGGTTTGCATAAAACTGCGTCCGCGTCTACCAAAAGATGCATGTGCATGCTTAAAACGCGTTTTGGCACAAATCCATGTGCGGGTGCTAAAAAGAGCAGCATCGGCATGCTTTTCACGTCGTTTGGTAGAAATCCACGTGCGCGTTCTGCCAAAAGCACCATTTGCATGCATATCGTGTGGTTTTGCAGAAAACTGCGTCCGCGTCTACCAAAAGATGCATGTGCATGCTTAAAACGCGTTTTGGCACAAATCCATGTGCGGGTGCTAAAAAGAGCAGCAACGGCATGCTTTTCACGTCGTTTGGTAGAAATCCACGTGCGCGTTCTGCCAAAAGCACCATTTGCATGCATATCGTGTGGTTTTGCAGAAAACTGCGTCCGCGTCTACCATGTGCATGTGCATGCTTAAAACGCGTTTTGGCACAAATCCATGTGTGGGTGCTAAAAAGAGCAGCATCGGCATGCTTTTCACGTCGTTTGGTAGAAATACACGTGCGCGTTCTGCCAAAAGCACCATTTGCATGCATATCGTGTGGTTTTGCAGAAAACTGCGTCCGCGTCTACCAAAAGATGCATGTGCATGCTTAAAACGCGTTTTGGCACAAATCCATGTGCGGGTGCTAAAAAGAGCAGCATCGGCATGGTTTTTATGTCGTTTGGTAGAAATCCACGTGCGCGTTCTGCCAAAAGCACCATTTGCATGCATATTGTGTGGTTTTGCATAAAACTGCGTCCGCGTCTACCAAAAGATGCATGTTCATGCTTAAAACGCGTTTTGGCACAAATCCATGTGCGGGTGCTAAAAAGAGCATCATCGGCATGCTTTTCACGTCGTTTGGTAGAAATCCACGTGCGCGTTCTGCCAAAAGCACCATTTGCATGCATATCGTGTGGTTTTGCTGAAAACTGCGTCCGCGTCTACCAAAAGATGCATGTGCATGCTTAACACGCGTTTTGGCACAAATCCATGTGCGGGTGCTAAAAAGAGCAGCATTGGCATGCTTTTCACGTCGTTTGCTAGAAATCCACGTGCGCGTTCTGCCAAAAGCACCATTTGCATGCATATCGTCTGGTTTTGCAGAAAACGGCGTCCGCGTCTACCAAAAGATGCATGTGCATGCTTAAAACGCGTTTTGGCACAAATCCACGTGCGGGTGCTAAAAAGAGCAGCATCGGCATGCTTTTCACGTCTTTTGATAGAAATCCACGTGCGCGTTCTGCCAAAAGCATAATTTGCATACATATCGTGTGGTTTTGCAGAAAACTGCGTCCGCGTCTACCAAAAGATGCATGTGCATGCTTAAAACGCGTTTTGGCACAAATCCATGTGCGGGTGCTAAAAAGAGCAGCATCGGCATGCTTTTCACGTCGTTTGCTAGAAATCCACGTGCGCGTTCTGCCAAAAGCACCATTTGCATGCATATCGTGTGGTTTTGCAGAAAACTGCGTCCGCGTCTACCAAAAGATGCATGTGCATGCTTAAAACGCGTTTTGGCACAAATCCATGTGCGGGTGCTAAAAAGAGCAGCATCGGCATGCTTTTCACGTCGTTTGGTAGAAATCCACGTGCGCGTTTTGCCAAAAGCACCATTTGCATGCATGACGTGTGGTTTTGCAGAAAACTGCGTCCGCGTCTACCAAAAGATGCATGTGCATGCTTAAAACGCGTTTTGGCACAAATCCATGTGCGGGTGCTAAAAAGAGCAGCATCGGCATGTTTTTCACGTCGTTTGGTAGAAATCCACGCGCGCGTTCTGCCAAAAGCACCATTTGCATGCATATCGTGTGGTTTTTCAGAAAACTGCGTCCGCGTCTACCAAAAGATGCATGTGCATGCTTAAAACGCGTTTTGGCACAAATTCATGTGCGGGTGCTAAAAAGAGCAACATCGGCATGCTTTTCACGTCGTTTGGTAGAAATCCACGTGCGCGTTCTGCCAAAAGCACCATTCGCATGCATATCGTGTGGTTTTCCAGAAAACTGCGTCCGCGTCTACCAAAAGATGCATGTGCAAGCTTAAAACGCGTTTTGGCACAAATACATGTGCGGCTGCTAAAAAGAGCAGCATCGGCATGCTTTTCACGTCGTTTGGTAGAAATCCACGTGCGCGTTCTGCCAAAAGCACCATTTGCATGCATATCGTGTGGTTTTCCAGAAAACTGCGTCCGCGTCTACCAAAAGATGCATGTGCATGCTTAAAACGCGTTTTGGCACAAATCCATGTGCGGGTGCTAAAAAGAGCAGCATCGGCATGCTTTTCACGTCGTTTGGTAGAAATCCACGTGCGCGTTCTGCCAAAAGCACCATTTGCATGCATATCGTGTGGTTTTGCAGAAAACTGCGTCCGCGTCTACCAAAAGATGCATGTGCATGCTTAAAACGCGTTTTGGCACAAATCCATGTGCGGGTGCTAAAAAGAGCAGCATCGGCATGCTTTTCACGTCGTTTGGTAGAAATCCACGTGCGCGTTCTGCCAAAAGCACCATTTGCATGCATATCGTGTGGGTTTGCATAAAACTGCGTCCGCGTCTACAAAAAGATGGATGTGCATGCTTAAAACGCGTTATGGCACAAATCCATGTGCGGGTGCTAAAAAGAGCAGCATCGGCATGCTTTTCACGTCGTTTGGTAGAAATCCACGTGCGCGTTCTGCCAAAAGCAACATTTGCATGCATATCGTGTGGTTTTTCAGAAAACTGCGTCCGCGTCTACCATGTGCATGTGCATGCTTAAAACGCGTTTTGGCACAAATCCATGTGCGGGTGCTAAAAAGAGCAGCATCGGCATGCTTTTCACGTCGTTTGGTAGAAATCCACGTGCGCGTTCTGCCAAAAGCACCATTTGCATGCATATCGTGTGGTTTTGCAGAAAACTGCGTCCGCGTCTACCAAAAGATGCATGTGCATGCTTAAAACGCGTTTTGGCACAAATCCATGTGCGGGTGCTAAAAAGAGCAGCATCGGCATGCTTTTCACGTCGTTTGGTAGAAATCCACGTGCGCATTCGGCCAAAAGCACCATTTGCATGCATATTGTGTGGTTTTGCAGAAAACTGCGTCCGCGTCTATCAAAAGATGCATGTGCATGCTTAAAACGCGTTTTGGCACAAATCCATGTGCGGGTGCTAAAAAGAGCATCATCGGCATGCTTTTCACGTTGTTTGGTAGAAATCCACGTGCGCGTTCTGCCAAAAGCACCATTTGCATGCATATCGTGTGGTTTTGCAGAAAACTGCGTCCGCTTCTACCAAAAGATGCATGTGCATGCTTAACACGCGTTTTAACACAAATCCATGTGCGGGTGCTAAAAAGAGCAGCATCGGCATGCTTTTCACGTCTTTTGGTAGAAATCCACGTGCGCGTTCTGCCAAAGGCACCATTTGCATGCATATCGTGTGGGTTTGCATAAAACTGCGTCCGCGTCTACCAAAAGATGCATGAGCATGCTTAAAACGCGTTTTGGCACAAATCCATGTGCGGTTGCTAAAAAGAGCAGCATCGGCATGCTTTTCACGTCGTTTGCTAGAAATCCACGTGCGCGTTCTGCCAAAAGCACCATTTGCATGCATATCGTGTGGTTTTGCAGAAAACTGCGTCCGCGTCTACCAAAAGATGCATGTGCATGCTTAAAACGCGTTTTGGCACAAATCCATGTGCGGGTGCTAAAAAGAGCAGCATCGGCATGCTTTTCACGTCGTTTGGTAGAAATCCACGTGCGCGTTCTGCCAAAAGCACCATTTGCATGCATATCGTGTGGTTTTGCAGAAAACTGCGTCCGCGTCTACCAAAAGATGCATGTGCATGCTTAAAACGCGTTTTGGCACAAATCCATGTGCGGGTGCTAAAAAGAGCAGCATCGGCATGTTTTTCACGTCGTTTGGTAGAAATCCACGTGCGCGTTCTGCCAAAAGCACCATTTGCATGCATATCGTGAGGTTTTGCAGAAAACTGCGTCCGCGTCTACCAAAAGATGCATGTGCATGCTTAAAACGCGTTTTGGCACAAATCCATGTGCGGGTGCTAAAAAGAGCAGCATCGGCATGCTTTTCACGTCGTTTGGAAGAAATCCACGTGCGCGTTCTGCCAAAAGCACCATTCGCATTCATATCGTGTGGTTTTCCAGAAAACTGCGTCCGCGTCTACCAAAAGATGCATGTGCATGCTTAAAACGCGTTTTGGCACAAATCCATGTGCGGGTGCTAAAAAGAGCAGCATCGGCATGCTTTTCACGTCGTTTGGTAGAAATCCACGTGCGCGTTCTACCAAAAGCACCATTTGCATGCATATCGTGTGGTTTTGCAGAAAACTGCGTCCGCGTCTACGAAAAGATGCATGTGCATGCTTAAAACGCGTTTTGGCACAAATCCATGTGCGGGTGCTAAAAACAGCAGCATCGGCATGCTTTTCACGTCGTTTGGTAGAAATCCACGTGCGCGTTCTGCCAAAAGCACCATTCGCATGCATATCGTGTGGTTTTGCAGAAAACTGCGTCCGCGTCTACCAAAAGATGCATGTGCATGCTTAAAACGCGTTTTGGCACAAATCCATGTGCGGGTGCTAAAAAGAGCAGCATCGGCATGCTTTTCACGTCGTTTGGTAGAAATCCACGTGCGCGTTCTGCCAAAAGCACCATTTGCATGTATATCGTGTGGTTTTGCAGAAAACTGCGTCCGCGTCTACCAAAAGATGCATGTGCATGCTTAAAACGCGTTTCGGCACAAATCCATGTGCGGGTGCTAAAAAGAGCAGCATCGGCATGCTTTTCACGTCGTTTGGTAGAAATCCACGTGCGCGTTCTGCCAAAAGCGCCATTTGCATGCATATCGTGTGGTTTTGCAGAAAACTGCGTCCGCGTCTACCAAAAGATGCATGTGCATGCTTAAAACTCGTTTTGGCATAAATCCATGTGCGGGTGCTAAAAAGAGCAGCATCGGCATGCTTTTCACGTCGTTTGGTAGAAATCCACCTGCGCGTTCGGCCAAAAGCACCATTTGCATGCATATCGTGTGGTTTTGCAGAAAACTGCGTCCGCGTCTACCAAAAGATGCATGTGCATGCTTAAAACGCGTTTTGGCACAAATCCATGTGCGGGTGCTAAAAAGAGCAGCATCGGCATGCTTTTCACGTCGTTGGTAGAAATCCACGTGCGCGTTCTGCCAAAAGCGCCATTTGCATGCATATCGTGTGGTTTTGCAGAAAACTGCGTCCGCGTCTACCAAAAGATGCATGTGCATGCTTAAAACTCGTTTTGGCACAAATCCATGTGCGGGTGCTAAAAGAGCAGCATCGGCATGCTTTTCACGTCGTTTGGTAGAAATCCATGTGCGCGTTCGGCCAAAAGCACCATTTGCATGCATATCGTGTGGTTTTGCAGAAAACTGCGTCCGCGTCTACCAAAAGATGCATGTGCATGCTTAAAACGCGTTTTGGCACAAATCCATGTGCGGGTGCTAAAAAGAGCAGCATCGGCATGCTTTTCACGTCGTTTGGTAGAAATCCATGTGCGCGTTCTGCCAAAAGCACCATTCGCATGCATATCGTGTCGTTTTGCAGAAAACTGCGTCCGCGTCTACCAAAAGATGCATGTGCATGCTTAAAACGCGTTTTGGCACAAATCCATGTGCGGGTGCTAAAAAGAGCAGCATCGGCATGCTTTTCACGTCGTTTGGTAGAAATCCACGTGCGCGTTCTGCCAAAAGCACCATTTGCATGCATATCGTGTGGTTTTGCAGAAAACTGCGTCCGCGTCTACCAAAAGATGCATGTGCATGCTTAAAACGCGTTTTGGCACAAATCCATGTGCGGGTGCTAAAAAGAGGAGCATCGGCATGCTTTTCACGTCGTTTGGTAGAAATCCACGTGCGCGTTCTGCCAAAAGCGCCATTTGCATGCATATCGTGTGGTTTTGCAGAAAACTGCGTCCGCGTCTACCAAAAGATGCATGTGCATGCTTAAAACTCGTTTTGGCACAAATCCATGTGCGGGTGCTAAAAAGAGCAGCATCGGCATGCTTTTCACGTCGTTTGGTAGAAATCCACGTGCGCGTTCGGCCAAAAGCACCATTTGCATGCATATCGTGTGGTTTTGCAGAAAACTGCGTCCGCGTCTACCAAAAGATGCATGTGCATGTTTAAAACGCGTTTTGGCACAAATCCATGTGCGGGTACTAAAAAGAGCAGCATCGGCATGCTTTTCACGTCGTTTGGTAGAAATCCACGTGCGCGTTCTGCCAAAAGCACCATTTGCATGCATATAGTGTGGTTTTGCAGAAAACTGCGTCCGCGTCTACCAAAAGATGCATATGCATGCTTAAAACGCGTTTTGGCAAAAATCCATGTGCGGGTGCTAAAAAGAGCAGCATCGGCATGCTTTTCACGTCGTTTGGTAGAAATCCACGTGCGCGTTCTGCCAAAAGCACCATTTGCATGCATATCGTGTGGTTTTGCAGAACACTGCGTCCCGTCTACCAAAAAATGCATGTGCATGCTTAAAACGCGTTTTGGCACAAATCCATGTGCGGGTGCTAAAAAGAGCAGCATCGGCATGCTTTTCACGTCGTTTGGTAGAAATCCACGTGCGCATTCTGCCAAAAGCACCATTTGCATGCATATTGTGTGGTTTTGCAGAAAACTGCGTCCGCGTCTACCAAAAGATGCATGTGCATGCTTAAAACGCGTTTTGGCACAAATCCATGCGCGGGTGCTAAAAAGAGCAGCATCGGCATGCTTTTCACATCGTTTGGTAGAAATCCACGTGCGCGTTCTGCCAAAAGCACCATTTGCATGCATATCGTGTGGTTTTGCAGAAAACTGCGTCCGCGTCTACCAAAAGATGCATGTGCATGCTTAAAACGCGTTTTGGCACAAATCCATGTGCGGGTGCTAAAAAGAGCAGCATCGGCATGCTTTTCACGTCGTTTGGTAGAAATACACGTGCGCGTTCTGCCAAAAGCACAATTTGCATGCATATTGTGTTGTTTTGCAGAAAACTGCGTCCGCGTCTACCAAAAGATGCATGTGCATGCTTAAAACGCGTTTTGGCACAAATCCATGTGCGGGTGCTAAAAAGAGCAGCATCGGCATGCTTTTCACGTCGTTTGGTAGAAATCCACGTGCGCGTTCTGCCAAAAGCACCATTTGCATGCATATCGTGTGGTTTTGCAGAAAACTGCGTCCGCGTCCACCAAAAGATGCATGTGCATGCTTAAAACGCGTTTTGGCACAAATCCATGTGCGGGTGCTAAAAAGAGCAGCATCGGCATGCTTTTCACGTCGTTTGGTAGAAATCCACGTGCGCGTTCTGCCAAAAGCACCATTTGCATGCATATCGTGTGGTTTTGCAGAACACTGCGTCCCGTCTACCAAAAGATGCATGTGCATGCTTAAAACGCGTTTTGGCACAAATCCATGTGCGGGTGCTAAAAAGAGCAGCATCGGCATGCTTTTCACGTCGTTTGGTAGAAATCCACGTGCGCATTCTGCCAAAAGCACCATTTGCATGCATATTGTGTGGTTTTGCAGAAAACTGCGTCCGCGTCTACCAAAAGATGCATGTGCATGCTTAAAACGCGTTTTGGCACAAATCCATGTGCGGGTGCTAAAAAGAGCATCATCGGCATGCTTTTCACGTCGTTTGGTAGAAATCCACGTGCGCGTTCTTCCAAAAGCACCATTTGCATGCATATCGTGTGGTTTTGCAGAAAACTGCGTCCGCGTCTACCAAAAGATGCATGTGCACGCTTAACACGCGTTTTGGCACAAATCCATGTGCGGGTGCTAAAAAGAGCAGCATCGGCATGCATTTCACGTCGTTTGGTAGAAATCCACGTGCGCGTTCTGCCAAAAGCACCATTTGCATGTATATCGTGTGGTTTTGCAGAAAACTGCGTCCGCGTCTACCAAAAGATGCATGTGCATGCTTAAAACGCGTTTCGGCACAAATCCATGTGCGGGTGCTAAAAAGAGCAGCATCGGCATGCTTTTCGCGTCGTTTGGTTGAAATCCACGTGCGCGTTCTGCCAAAAGCGCCATTTGCATGCATATCGTGTGGTTTTGCAGAAAACTGCGTCCGCGTCTACCAAAAGATGCATGTGGATGCTTAAAACTCGTTTTGGCATAAATCCATGTGCGGGTGCTAAAAAGAGCAGCATCGGCATGCTTTTCACGTCGTTTGGTAGAAATCCACCTGCGCGTTCGGCCAAAAACACCATTTGCATGCATATCGTGTGGTTTTGCAGAAAACTGCGTCCGCGTCTACCAAAAGATGCATGTGCATGCTTAAAACGCGTTTTGGCACAAATCCATGTGCGGGTGCTAAAAAGAGCAGCATCGGCATGCTTTTCACGTCGTTGGTAGAAATCCACGTGCGCGTTCTGCCAAAAGCGCCATTTGCATGCATATCGTGTGGTTTTGCAGAAAACTGCGTCCGCGTCTACCAAAAGATGCATGTGCATGCTTAAAACTCGTTTTGGCACAAATCCATGTGCGGGTGCTAAAAGAGCAGCATCGGCATGCTTTTCACGTCGTTTGGTAGAAATCCATGTGCGCGTTCGGCCAAAAGCACCATTTGCATGCATATCGTGTGGTTTTGCAGAAAACTGCGTCCGCGTCTACCAAAAGATGCATGTGCATGCTTAAAACGCGTTTTGGCACAAATCCATGTGCGGGTGCTAAAAAGAGCAGCATCGGCATGCTTTTCACGTCGTTTGGTAGAAATCCATGTGCGCGTT
Organism: Dermacentor variabilis; assembly: GCF_050947875.1. Taxonomy (NCBI): domain Eukaryota; kingdom Metazoa; phylum Arthropoda; class Arachnida; order Ixodida; family Ixodidae; genus Dermacentor; species Dermacentor variabilis. The sequence goes on along the minus strand of NW_027460753.1, from coordinate 4,302 downwards.
CTGCCAAAAGCACCATTCGCATGCATATCGTGTCGTTTTGCAGAAAACTGCGTCCGCGTCTACCAAAAGATGCATGTGCATGCTTAAAACGCGTTTTGGCACAAATCCATGTGCGGGTGCTAAAAAGAGCAGCATCGGCATGCTTTTCACGTCGTTTGGTAGAAATCCACGTGCGCGTTCTGCCAAAAGCACCATTTGCATGCATATCATGTGGTTTTGCAGAAAACTGCGTCCGCGTCTACCAAAAGATGCATGTGCATGCTTAAAACGCGTTTTGGCACAAATCCATGTGCGGGTGCTAAAAAGAGGAGCATCGGCATGCTTTTCACGTCGTTTGGTAGAAATCCACGTGCGCGTTCTGCCAAAAGCGCCATTTGCATGCATATCGTGTGGTTTTGCAGAAAACTGCGTCCGCGTCTACCAAAAGATGCATGTGCATGCTTAAAACTCGTTTTGGCACAAATCCATGTGCGGGTGCTAAAAAGAGCAGCATCGGCATGCTTTTCACGTCGTTTGGTAGAAATCCACGTGCGCGTTCGGCCAAAAGCACCATTTGCATGCATATCGTGTGGTTTTGCGGAAAACTGCGTCCGCGTCTACCAAAAGATGCATGTGCATGTTTAAAACGCGTTTTGGCACAAATCCATGTGCGGGTACTAAAAAGAGCAGCATCGGCATGCTTTTCACGTCGTTTGGTAGAAATCCACGTGCGCGTTCTGCCAAAAGCACCATTTGCATGCATATCGTGTGGTTTTGCAGAAAACTGCGTCCGCGTCTACCAAAAGATGCATATGCATGCTTAAAACGCGTTTTGGCAAAAATCCATGTGCGGGTGCTAAAAAGAGCAGCATCGGCATGCTTTTCACGTCGTTTGGTAGAAATCCACGTGCGCGTTCTGCCAAAAGCACCATTTGCATGCATATCGTGTGGCTTTGCAGAACACTGCGTCCCGTCTACCAAAAGATGCATGTGCATGCTTAAAACGCGTTTTGGCACAAATCCATGTGCGGGTGCTAAAAAGAGCAGCATCGGCATGCTTTTCACGTCGTTTGGTAGAAATCCACGTGCGCATTCTGCCAAAAGCACCATTTGCATGCATATTGTGTGGTTTTGCAGAAAACTGCGTCCGCGTCTACCAAAAGATGCATGTGCACGCTTAACACGCGTTTTGGCACAAATCCATGTGCGGGTGCAAAAAAGAGCAGCATCGGCATGCATTTCACGTCGTTTGGTAGAAATCCACATGCGCGTTCTGCCAATAGCACCATTTGCATGCATATCGTGTGGTTTTGCAGAAAACGGCGTCCGCGTCTACCAAAAGATGCATGTGCATGCTTAAAACGCGTTTTGGCACAAATCCATGTGCGGGTGCTAAAAAGAGCAGCATCGGCATGCTTTTCACGTCGTTTGGTAGAAATCCACGTGCGCGTTCTGCCAAAAGCACCATTTGCATGCATATCGTGTGGTTTTGCAGAACACTGCGTCCCGTCTACCAAAAGATGCATGTGCATGCTTAAAACGCGTTTTGGCACAAATCCATGTGCGGGTGCTAAAAAGAGCAGCATGGGCATGCTTTTCACGTCGTTTGGTAGAAATCCACGTGCGCATTCTGCCAAAAGCACCATTTGCATGCATATTGTGTGGTTTTGCAGAAAACTGCGTCCGCGTCTACCAAAAGATGCATGTGCATGCTTAAAACGCGTTTTGGCACAAATCCATGTGCGGGTGCTAAAAAGAGCATCATCGGCATGCTTTTCACCTCGTTTGGTAGAAATCCACGTGCGCGTTCTTCCAAAAGCACCATTTGCATGCATATCGTGTGGTTTTGCAGAAAACTGCGTCCGCGTCTACCAAAAGATGCATGTGCACGCTTAACACGCGTTTTGGCACAAATCCATGTGCGGGTGCAAAAAAGAGCAGCATCGGCATGCATTTCACGTCGTTTGGTAGAAATCCTCGTGCGCGTTCTGCCAAAAGCACCATTTGCATGCATATCGTGTGGTTTTGCAGAAAACGGCGTCCGCGTCTACCAAAAGATGCATGTGCATGCTTAAAACGCGTTTTGGCACAAATCCATGTGCGGGTGCTAAAAAGAGCAGCATCGGCATGCTTTTCACGTCGTTTGGTAGAAATCCACGTGCGCGTTCTGCCAAAAGCACCATTTGCATGCATATCGTGTGGTTTTGCAGAAAACTGCGTCCGCGTCTACCAAAAGATGCATGTGCATGCTTAAAACGCGTTTTGGCACAAATCCATGCGCGGGTGCTAAAAAGAGCAGCATCGGCATGCTTTTCACATCGTTTGGTAGAAATCCACGTGCGCGTTCTGCCAAAAGCACCATTTGCATGCATATCGCGTGGTTTTGCAGAAAACTGCGTCCGCGTCTACCAAAAGATGCATGTGCATGCTTAAAACGCGTTTTGGCACAAATCCATGTGCGGGTGCTAAAAAGAGCAGCATCGGCATGCTTTTCACGTCGTTTGGTAGAAATACACGTGCGCGTTCTGCCAAAAGCACAATTTGCATGCATATCGTGTTGTTTTGCAGAAAACTGCGTCCGCGTCTACCAAAAGATGCATGTGCATGCTTAAAACGCGTTTTGGCACAAATCCATGTGCGGGTGCTAAAAAGAGCAGCATCGGCATGCTTTTCACGTCGTTTGGTAGAAATCCACGTGCGCGTTCTGCCAAAAGCACCATTTGCATGCATATCGTGTGGTTTTGCAGAACACTGCGTCCCGTCTACCAAAAGATGCATGTGCATGCTTAAAACGCGTTTTTGCACAAATCCATGTGCGGGTGCTAAAAAGAGCAGCATCGGCATGCTTTTCACGTCGTTTGGTAGAAATCCACGTGCGCATTCTGCCAAAAGCACCATTTGCATGCATATTGTGTGGTTTTGCAGAAAACTGCGTCCGCGTCTACCAAAAGATGCATGTGCATGCTTAAAACGCGTTTTGGCACAAATCCATGTGCGGGTGCTAAAAAGAGCATCATCGGCATGCTTTTCACGTCGTTTGGTAGAAATCCACGTGCGCGTTCTTCCAAAAGCACCATTTGCATGCATATCGTGTGGTTTTGCAGAAAACTGCGTCCGCGTCTACCAAAAGATGCATGTGCACGCTTAACACGCGTTTTGGCACAAATCCATGTGCGGGTGCTAAAAAGAGCAGCATCGGCATGCATTTCACGTCGTTTGGTAGAAATCCACGTGCGCGTTCTGCCAAAAGCACCATTTGCATGCATATCGTGTGGTTTTGCAGAAAACGGCGTCCGCGTCTACCAAAAGATGCATGTGCATGCTTAAAACGCGTTTTGGCACAAATCCATGTGCGGGTGCTAAAAAGAGCAGCATCGGCATGCTTTTCACGTCGTTTGGTAGAAATCCACGTTGCGTTCTGCCAAAAGCACCATTTGCATGCATATCGTGTGGTTTTGCAGAAAACTGCGTCCGCGTCTACCAAAAGATGCATGTGCATGCTTAAAACGCGTTTTGGCACAAATCCATGCGCGGGTGCTAAAAAGAGCAGCATCGGCATGCTTTTCACGTCGTTTGGTAGAAATCCACGTGCGCGTTCTGCCAAAAGCACCATTTGCATGCATATCGTGTGGTTTTGCAGAAAACGGCGTCCGCGTCTACCAAAAGATGCATGTGCATGCTTAAAACGCGTTTTGGCACAAATCCATGTGCGGGTGCTAAAAAGAGCAGCATCGGCATGCTTTTCACGTCGTTTGGTAGAAATCCACGTGCCCGTTCTGCCAAAAGCACAATTTGCATGCATATCGTGTGGTTTTGCAGAAAACTGCGTCCGCGTCTACCAAAAGATGCATGTGCATGCTTAAAACGCGTTTTGGCACAAATCCATGTGCGGGTGCTAAAAAGAGCAGCATCGGCATGCTTTTCACGTCGTTTGGTAGAAATCCACGTGCGCGTTCTGCCAAAAGCACCATTTGCATGCATATCGTGTGGGTTTGCAGAAAACTGCGTCCGCGTCTACCAAAAGATGCATGTGCATGCTTAAAACGCGTTTTGGCAAAAATCCATGCTCGGGTGCTAAAAAGAGTAGGATCGGCAAGCTTTTCACGTCGTTTGGTAGAAATCCACCTGCGCGTTCTGCCAAAAGCACCATTTGCATGCATATCGTGTGGTTTTGCAGAAAACTGCGTCCGCGTCTACCAAAAGATGCATGTGCATGCTTAAAACGCGTTTTGGCACAAATCCATGTGCGGGTGCTAAAAAGAGCAGCATCGGCATGCTTTTCACGTCGTTTGGTAGAAATCCACGTGCGCGTTCTGCCAAAAG